>NC_057725.1:5245601-5280292 GCF_004010195.1 Chiloscyllium plagiosum
CTTCCTAACCTGCAATCTTCTTCCTGACCTCTCCGCCCCACCCCACTCTGGCCTATCACCCTCACCTTGACCTCCTTCCACCTATTGCATTTCCAACACCCCTCCCCCAAATCCCTCCTCCTTACCTTTTATCTTAGCCTGCTGGACACACTTTCCTCATTCCTGAAGAAGGGGCTATGCCCGAAATGTCGATTCTCCTGTTCCTTGGATGCTGCCTGACCTGCTGCAATTTTCCAGCAACACATTTTCAGTTCAATTCTGGTCTCCCTGCTGTAGGAAAGATCGTGTTAAACTTGAAAGGTTCCACAAAAGATTAACAAGGATGTTGCCAGAGTTGGAGGGTTTGAGCTATAAGGAGAGGTTTAATAGGCTGGGGCTTTTTTTCCCCGGGGCATAGAAGGTTGAGGGGTGAACTTATCGAGGTTTATAAGATCATGAGGGGCATGGAGAGAGTGAATAGCCCAGGTCTTTTTTCCCAGGATAGAGGAGAGCATCAGTTATAGGTGAGAGGGGAAAGATTTAAAAGGGACCTGAGGGGCAACCTTTTCAAGCAAAGGGTGGTGTGTGTATGGAATCAACTGCTAGAGGAAGCAGTGGAACTGGTACAATGACAGCATTTAAAAGGCATCTGGATGGGTATATGAATAGGAATGTTTGAGAGAGATATGGGCAAACTGCTGGCAAATGAGCCAGATCAGTTTAGGATATCTGGTCCACGTGAATAAGTTGGACCGAAGGGTCTGTTTCCATGCTGTATATCTCTATGACTCAATGCCCACTAATATTTGACACTTTCACTCTGTGAAACAGACTCTGACTATCCACCCTATCCATGCTTCTTATAATTTTATATACTTTTATTACGTTGCCCCTCAGCTTCTGATTCTCTAGTGAAAACAATCCAAGTTTGTTCAACCTCTCCCGATAGCTAATACTCTCCATACTAGGCAACATCCTGGTAAATCTCTTTTTCACCCTCTCAAAAGCCTCCACGTTCTTCCAAGCAGAACTGCACATGATACTTCATGCGGCTTAACTGAAGTTTTATACAGCTTCAACATAACTGCGAACTTTCATACTCAGTTCCCAACCAATGAAGGCAAGCCTGCCATATGCCTTCTTTACCACATTATCCACTTGTGTTGCCACGTTCAGGGAACTATAGACTTGCACCCTCTGTATATCAATGCTCTGAAGGGTTCTGTCTTGTACTGTATACTTTCCTTTTGTATTTGACCTCCCAAAATGTACCACTTGTCTGGACTCAACTCCATCTGCTATTTCTGTGCCCAACTTTCCAACTGATCTATATCCTCCTTCCTCAGTATGCGCAACTTGACCAACTTTCGTGTTCTCTGCAAAATTATTAATCAGACCTAACCTGACAACCTACACTTTCAACTACATCATTTATATATATATTAGAAACAACAGAGGCCTCAGCACTGATCATTGAGGAACATCACTGGCCATAGGTCTCCAGTCAGTAAAACAACCCTCACAGCTACCCTCTATAGACACCATCCATTGCCCTACTCTCACCTTTGTCACTTCCTCAAAGGGTCATTCAAATTTGTGAGACAAGGCTCACCCACATCTTCTGGCTCCATGCATAAATTCCCTTCATTGTTCATGAGTGAACCTACCTTCTCCTTAATTATCTTCTTGCTTCTAATATACACATAAAATGCCTTGGGATTCTCCTTCATCCTATCTACCAAGGACATTTAATGGCCCCTTTTAGCCCTTTGACTTCCTTGCTTAAGTTTTTTCCTGTATCCGAGGAGCAGGAGAATTGATGTTTTGGGCAAAATCCCTTCATCAGGAATGAGCTTGTGGGCCAGGGGACTCAGAGATAAATGGGAGGGGGATGGGGTTGAGGGGAAGGTAATTTGTCATCTTGTCATCCAGGTTTCCAAACCTTAGTTTTCATCTTCATTGAAACATGCTGGCTCTCAGCTCTGATCAACTGGCTTTTAAAAGGTTCCAAAATGTCAGATGTGGATTTACCGTCAAAGTGCTGCCCCCAAACTAATTTCTCCAGTTCCTGCCTAATACAGTTTTAATTAGCCTTCCCCTAATTAAGCACTTTCAACCAAGGACTAGTCTTAATATTATCTATAGCTGTCTTAAAACTTACAGAATTATGATCACTGTTCCCAAAATGGTCCCCAACTGAAACTTTAATGACTTGTACAAGGTCTGATGTGGCTTTTTTCCATGTTGGACTATGTACATATTATTTCAAGAAATCCTGCTGGAAGCACCTCACAAATTCCACCCTACCTAAGCCCCTGGCACTCAGGATGTCCCAGACAACACTGGGAAAATTATAATCACCCACTATAACAACCCTGCTGTTTTTACATCTTCCCATGATCTGCTTCCATATCTATATCTCCCACTGGCTATTGAGAGGCCTACAGTATAATGCCACCATGGTGATTGCACCTTCCTTATTCCTGAATTCTATCCATATGACTTCACTGGATAAACCCTCCAAATGCAGCTGTGACATTCTCATTAGTCAGTAATGCAACTCTTACATTGCTTTTCCATCCCTCTCTATCTTGCCTGCAACATGTACACCCTGGAATGTTGAACTGCCAATCCTGTACTAGAACATTGCAGCAATTCCAGAACAGAATTAGACATATGTCTACTGTATTTTGCTTTATGAATGTTACCGTCAAAAAGGCAACAGAGACAAAATAACATGAAGACTTCAGAAATGCAAAAGGAAGTGCAACAAAAACAGAGCATTTGGATTGTCACACCCGCGTGTAGTCAAATAGGAACTGAGCTCCCACAACAAAGGAACAGTGGCAGGGTTTGGCTGAATAAGTGAACACCTGTAATGGAATAGAGAAAGCTCCAGGCTATGTGTGTGTGGATCTAGATGTGGTAAAATGCCCACATGAAAGGACATTGAGTTTTACTTAAAGCACTTCTGTACTTAAAACAAAATGTGAAACTCCGCCTGAAGTAGCTCAGGCAAACGATAAGTCGCTTTTGCAGTTTCTTGGCTCATGAAGCTTTAACTCATTCATTTATTGCTGTTTCAGTGAACTTTTTAATTACTTTGCTAAAGAAAAGTTTTTCACGTACTGTTCCAGTAATGACTTCAGGCTTCTGGAGTTGTATTTAAATTTGTCAAGGGTTAAGAATTGGACAGCTCTTGTTTGTTTCTCACATTGTTGAACAGCTTTGACCTACACATACTGTATTGAAGGATGATTGTAAAAATCTACTTTGTTCACCCAAGCCATAATTCCCGCAAGGAATTGCTGAACAGCTTCTGCAGATGAAGAGAAATTCCAAAGGTGTCTAGGCCCCATAGCACAAATACCCACAAGTCTCTTGAATTTTTCAAAAAAATGGGAGCAAATTGTTAGTGTTTTGGAATGGAAAAGATACAATTGATTCTGAGCCATGCCAACTGGAAGGTGGTGGATTTGATCCATTTATCATCATTAGTCAATTAGGAAAGTGGAGAGACGGCAGGAGGGGGGAGGGGGGGGGGGTTGCTGAACTCCCTGTCATTTTGTGCATGCAGGAAGCATTGTTTGCTGTGATGCTCCCCTTGACAAAATGGCTGGAATAGCGGTTGGTATTTCTGTGGGGAGGAGTGGGTGTTTGGGAATAATGTTGGGTGGGATGTGGCAATGTTAACCTTTTCTTTTCCCCGCTGCCAGCAGCAGAGATGGTGCTGGATATCTGTCTTGCCTTTCAGCCAGTCCTGCTGCTGTTTTACAGAGAAGAGTGAACTCTTCACAATGTGGGGAGACCTCCTCTCCATTGGCTGAACTGTGGTGAGCTTGGAGGAAAGGAACCCTCCTGCCCAGGCCCTGGAGGGATTGGTCAATCCTCCCACCACATGTCCTGCCCATGAGCCTGTCGCTCACTTGTCTTCATTTCATTGCTTCCTCCTTAATGGCCAATCCTGTCTGGCTTCAGTCCCAGCAACAGTCACTGCTCTTGGTGGCACTGCTATGACTGAGGATCTAATGGCACTCTGTTTAGAGACAAAGCCATATCTATTAAAGGGCAAAGGCTTGATCATTAAAGGGGCTGAACTCCCTGACATTGGGCAATTAATTGACTGATGCACTCGTGACTTCATTCCTGACAGTGGTGGGGACAGTGGACAGCTGTTTCTCACACCATGTAAAATCCTGACCTCTGACTGGGGTCACAGCTGATATATGATGATGTGCTCAAAGAGCTAGAGTAAGGTGAACAAGATGCTGCCATATTCCAGGGGATGTCAATTCCTACAGTCGTGGGGGGGGGGGGGGGGGGGAAGAGGAGGTGAAATTACCCAAATCCCTGAACCTTCAGGTGGCTAATTGTACAGAACACACCAGTGCTCTAACACAGTCTCATAAAGCAAGGGCTTTTCCCATCCAATCAGTGGGCAGCTGCTAAATGGAGGTAAAAACTAGATGACTGCAGTTCCCAGTAAGGAAGATTGACAATCGTCACATTATGATAGCAGAGCTGTGATGGGCTGAATGACAGTATCTTGTGCTGTGCCATTGTATCGATCCATGCGGCAGTTGGCTACAAGGCAACAGGGAGAATATTACCTTCCCTCCCTCTCGCTTTCTCACAGGCAGCTCCTCGGAATTGAGAGTGATTTCCCTCCAGTCCAGAGTTAATTAAATAGCCCAGTACTGGACCCTCACACCTTGCTGCAGGTGATGTTTGCTGAGGTGGTGGGTGGATTCCCAGGTTTTCACATTTTTTTACCCATCCATTTATATTGGTGCAGGCAGAACGAAGATGAGGGGGCAATTTAGTAGAAGATGGCCTTCAGGACTCAGTGTTGGGTTTAACAGTTTCAGAGCATGTTACCTACCTTCCCGCACAACCCCAGGTCCTGTCGTGAAATGGATTACTGTCAGTACAGCCAACTCATTTTCACCCACTCATAGTTCCTATTCTTACTTGACTATTTTCTCTTCTTCCTTGGCTTACTATCAACATTCCCTTTGTCTTCCTACCCTTGTTTCTCTCTCTCTGGGCTCCATTTACGCCTATCTGCATAATCTATTTTCCCTCCCCCATCCACCTGACATCAGCATAAATGCCACCTTTTCCTTGCTGCTTTCACTTCTGACGAAGGGTCACTGGACGTGACCGTGTGGAGCTTGGAGTCGAGAGTGTGGTGCTGGAAAAGCACAGCAGGTCAGGCAGCATCTGAGGAGTTGGAGAATCGATGTTTCAGGCAATGCACATTCTCCTCGTCCTATCTGTTTTCACTCCACAGATACTGCCAGACCTGCTGAGTTTCTCCAGCAATTTCTGTTCCTGTTTGCCACAGAAGACTAGATTTTATTAAACAATTAGTCATTGCTTTCTTCATTGACGACCGAACTCAATACTGTCCCTGCCCCACAAGAGTTGGGGTCCTAGTTCACAGTTGTCTGCTCATCTGTTGTTCTCTCCCTGGTCTCCATCTCCACCTATTGTTTGCCCCATCCATCTCCGTCACCTGCCTGCCCACTGCTTGTCCAGCTTATATACCAGGTAAAAACAATGACTGCAGATGCTGGAAACCAGATTTTGGATTAGTGGTGCTGGAAGAGCACAGCAGTTCAGGCAGCATCCGAGTGCTCTTCCAGCACCAGTTTATATACCAATCATTTTCTCGTTACAATCAGTTCTGAAGAAGAGTCACAGGACCGAAAACATTAACCCTGCCTTCTCTCCACAGATGCTGAGTATCTCTAGCAATTTACGATTTTGTTTCTGATTTCCTGCACCCCCAGTTCTTTGGTTTTATTTGTTTAGTTGGAATCCCACACACTGAAGGAAACTGAGGATTTCCTTAAAATTAAATCACTCGAGTTAAGGGTTAAAAGTCCTTAATTCTTGCAGGTTCAAAATTCTTTTGCACATAACTCCTTTTAAGGTTACTGCTTTCAAATCTATCATGCCATAAAAATGAAATCTCTTGAGGAAGTGTGGTATGGTTCTCGTGATAATATTTCAAAGGCATTGTAGCTCCATTAGCTCAGGACTTTCATTTCTGGGGAGTGAGGTTGTACATTTTTGAAGAATGGCTTTTGATTTCCAGTTTAGTACTCAGAACCTTCGAGCAGCCAGTGTAGTCTCTGCAAAGCGTAACCAATATGCCAGAATCCTCCTTTGGAATTATAACTTGAAAGAGGTCAGAGAAAATCTCTGAGACTGTTTTATAACTGTAAGTAAACCTATCATACCAATGTCGGCTGCACATGACTTTTCACTGCACTGTTCAAAAAAAGAAGGTATGAATTAGTCTCACAATATGAAGGTGAGCCATTTGTGAGTTTGTGTTACTCGGTTTAAGTTGTATGAACACAATAAGTTAGTGAATGAATATTTGTAAAGGTTTGAGCAAAAATGAAACAATTGAGAACGTTGGAAATCCAAAATAAAATGGCGGAAATATTTGCCAAACATGTCGCACCTGTGTGATGAGAGAGAGAGTTAATCTTTTATGACTATATGTATTAATCTGCTTCACTCTCCACTAACACTGACAGACCTGCTGAGTACTTGCACACAGTAACACAGTAGTTGACACTGCTACCCCACAGTGCCCGGGGACCTGGGTTCGATTCCACCCTTGGGCAACTGTCTATGTAGAGTTTGCACATTCTCCTTGTGTCTGCATTGGTTTCCTCCGGTTTCTTCCCACAGTCCAAAGATGTGCAGGCTAGGTGGATTAACCATGGGAGTTGCAAGGTTACAATGATAGGGTAGAGGAGCAGTGTGGATTTGACAGGCCGAATGGCCTGTTTCCATACAGTATGGATTCTGTTTTGTCACAACAGTGATAAAATATGGATTTACCAATTTTCAACTTCCATCGTCTGGTCTTAATCCCTGAATCGTCCCATACACTAAGAAGGTTTCACAAAGTCAGACACAGACCTAAAATGGCCATAGAAATCACCTGGCCATGGATTCAGGGAGTGTGGCCAGAATAAATAAAACTATTTGAACTGGAATTACCATTTCATTTAAAGGTACCTGTGAATTATGTCAGGCTTCAGGAAACCTGATGTAATTTACATGAGTGTAAGAAGGTACACCAATTAGACACGAAAGGGTTACCTGGAACTATCCAGTTTGGAAAGACAATGGAGTCAGACTCTGTAATGCAAAAATTAACTATATTTCAGTAGCTGTTTGGCACAGTAGCAGACAAAGAAAAAGAAGCATTAATGAGGAACAATGAGGAATGGAAGACTCCCTCCTGGCCTGTTTTTCTAAGCCTCTTGGAACCAATGCCTAAAGAAAAAGCCAGATTGAGAAATAGCCATTCATTAAGAACTCAAAGATATCTACAGGTTTTGCTGCTGCTAGGTATATAAGGCAACCTTAACAATTGTGCTCTCAGGTTAAAGTCTAACATTCAAAACTCAAAGGCCTTTTCAACTACATAGCTTTCATTCTTCCAGTCTGTCCCAGATGCATTTTCCTTTCTGAAGCTTTTTACCTGTGTTTAGGTATCTGTCTGATTTGTGCATTTTATGATTTTGCTCAGGGTCATTAGGCAATAAACATCAACTTACTTTCACTACAGAAAACCTTGATAGTTCCTTCATTTTGATGTAGTGAACCATGTTTTGATTGAATTGTGATATACCTGCGTGTTAAGGCATCAGTTTAGCTCAGTTGATTAGACGGCTGGTTGGTGATGCAGAGTGACACCAACAACATGCTTTCAGTTTCCTCATTAGCTGAGGTTATCATGTAGGATTCTGAGACATAGTGACACTTAGGTTAAACCACCAAGAGTGATTTCCTTTGAATGAGAAAGGAGCCTATGGTCTGCTGGACTATGGCAACTTTACCTTCAGCTGTGTACTGCATAGAATGAAAACTATTGCTACAGTTGATCAAGGGAATCTGATCCCACCTCCTCCTCCCCCCCCCACCCCACCTCACCTCCTTCCCACCTGGTTGTATCAGTTTTATTTCATATTTCCACCATTTGTCGTAAAGCATTTTAGTTTCACTGAATTTCACCCTGAGGTAGCAAGGCTTCATAGAAAAATGAAATGGTGTTTTATAAGCTGGAAAATTGAACTTTAATGAAACAATGTGGGTGGCCTGAGTTGCCAACTCTTAATGGGCATATTCCTGAAAGGTTAGCCACCTGAATGTTTTACTGTTGACACCTCCACATCCACCTCACCAAATACCCACCAATTGGAGAATGAATAGAATCTTGGATCCTTTGATTGGATGATTACAATGAATCCCCATTATGCCTTATAACAAGGAAGTAACACTATTCCAAAGTGAGGAATCTGATGCACAACCAGAATAATCTTCTGTTTCTGGACAATTCCAGCACGTTGATAACCTGTCAAGCTTAGAGATGTATTACCTTATTCTTGCCCCTCCTTTTTGCTGATTTTGCATTTGCTTAAAACCTTTCATCTCTGGCATTATTTCTAATCCTTCCTCGTGTTTATTTCACTTGTTGTCAAAGCTGGCTCATTGATTTGAGGTACAGAATCTTGCATAGCATTGGAACTGGAGTACAGACTGGTTTGAACTCCTGTCAGCAGTATCTTTATGTATAATTTGTATTCAAAGTATAGCCCCATTTCAAAGCCTTTGACTAGATTTCAGGTTAAAAGTTGAAACATGTATAGCTGGGCCTGCTCATGACAATAGGTAATCATTATACTTGCTCAGTCATTCCAAAATAATATGCACAGCTGCTGTATGCATTAGTTTAAAGGGTGGTATAAAATTACTGCGTTTTTAGTTATTCAAAGACAAGTGGGTGGACCCTTGGCTGTTAAGAATTACAGAATTTAAGAATTACAATCCCTACAGTGTGGAAACAAGCCCTTCGGCCCAACAAGTCCACACCAACCCTCCAAAGAGTAACCTACCCAAACCATTCCTCTACCCTATATTTACTCATGACTAATGCACCTAGCATACACATCCCTGGACACTATGGGCAATTTAGCATGGCCAATTCACCCTAACCTGCACATCTTTAACAGCGGGAGGAAACCGGAGCATCTGGAGGGAACCCATGCAGATGTGTGGAGAATGTGCAAACTCCACACAATTGCCTGAGACTTGAATTGAACCCCTGGAGCTATGAGCCACCATGCCATGTTAAAACAAAATGTTATACGCTTGTTCACCTGGAGATACTGGACTCCACTGCAGAATCTGAAGAACAGCAGATTCAAGATTTATTTTTTAATACTAATAGTTATCGACTGATTCTGCTGATACATGACTTCCTGTAGCTCCAAGGACATGGTTTTGGAGGAGGTGATTGCAGGTGCAAAACTGGGCATGAAGTGAAGAGCAGCTGATGTTCACTTATATCCATGTCATAAGTGAAGATTTCCTGTTTCAAATCCACAGCTTCTGGAATTGTGCCCAGAGGATATCAGTGGACATCTATGTCCAACACCGTAATCCAAATTATTTTATGTGTGCGTGCTCTTTTTTGGAAACTTAACTGAAGTTTGCTGAGATTTTCTGACATTTTTCAGCCATCTGTAATTGTAATTTAACTGGCGTCAATGTCAATTGTGTAGCTAGAGGCCGAGGTTAAGGGTTTGAATTGACCCAATGGAGCTTGGTCACGGCTTTCTGCTCGAGTCATGCTAGTGGGAGTCTTGATCAGGTTATAGACCGTTCCTCGATCTGAGAAATAGTATTTGCCACAGGTTCTTTTTGTGTGTCTTGATGGCCTCATTCTAAACACAGATAGATCACTTGTAATAATTGGCAGAGGTGGCTTTTCAGAAACCCTCTCTCGGATGATTTCCCACCCCGTTCTTGCACACTTCAGTTCATCTTTTGGTGAAGTGTCCACTGTGCTGTTCAATAAAATATTGGGCTGGACTTCTACACCAGCTCCACTTTCCCACAATATCTCACATCCCTCGATTCCTAGATTGTTAAAAAAGACAGCAGCTTCAATCTCGAACAAAGTCATTGACTGGGCACCCATGCTTCTCTACAGTATGAGCATTCCAAAGATTCTGCCTCGTTCAGCCTTGTTAAAAATATTACATATTTCAGTGAGGTCACCTCTGATTCTCGAGAGCAGAATTAAGAGAAAGTCAACTATATGCCGCCACCCTATGGCTCTGAATATTGGTACAACAATGCCCTGGGCCATTGAGCAGTAGTTCTTAAAATCTTCAACCACTACCTTGTGCCCAAATGATCAATAAAGAACTACATACTTTACATGTTCAGAGTTGCAAACGTTTGCCAGAATGCACAAACGTTGCACAAAGCAGTTTTTTGACGTTCATAAGACATGGACCAGAGCCCCCTCCTTGGAATAAATTTACTCCAGAAAGCAATAAATATGTTATGAAGTGAGAAGTGTTTGAATTACATGGTTTACCCGTGTCTCATGAAGTACAGCTTCACTTTGCTTGCTTATGGCATCCTTAATTTGCTTCATGTCCACAGAGCTCCCTGAGCCGCCCACTGTCGGCAGCAAGCTGCTTGGAAAATGAGCATGGAAGAATGGCAGGGTGCTGTCTGTTTTGTTTACGGAACATGTGGCTCTAATTGGCGTGTGTTTGTTTTTGCTCTTTAGCTGGGATGACAGCAGTTCCGTCAGCAGTGGGATTAGCGACACAATAGACAACCTCAGCACCGACGACATTAACACAAGTTCTTCCATCAGCTCGTATGCCAACACACCAGCCACCTCTCGCAAAAACCCCGATAGCCAGGTAAGGCGAATCAGCTCAATTCAGCCCTGTGGACATCAGGGCTCGTGACCTCTCCCACACACCATAAGACCGTAAGAAATAGAAATGGCAGTAGGCTGTTCAGCCCCTCGAGCCTGCTCCATCACTCAATAGCATCATGGCTGATCCGACATTCCTCATGTCCACTATCCTGTACTTTCTCCATAATCCTTAATTCCCAAACTGATCAAGAAACTATCTATCTCAGTCTTAAATATACACAAGGACTCTGCTCCACAGCTCACTGTAGCAAGGAGTTCCAAAGACTCTCAGCCCTCTGAGAGAAGACATTCCTTTTAATGTCAGTCTTAAATTGGCACACCTTCACGTTGAAATTATACTGTGTGGTCCTAGCCTCTCCCATTAAGGGAAACATCCTCTCAGCATTTGCCTTGTCAACCTCTTAAGAATCCTCTATGTTTCGATGAGATCACCTGTCATTCTCCTAAACACCAGTGAGTAGAGTCCCAACCTGCTTAACTTTTGCTCATGAGACAATCCCTCCACACTGGGGATCATTCTGGTGAGCCTTCTCAGACCTGCCATTTTTGGCTTCGTTCAGTGAAGTGCAGCCCCTGTGCAGGCTGTGGTAGTTGAGGAAGGCCCTGCCTCCTCACCTCACCCCACGCTTGTGGGCTGGTCGCCCTCAAACTGTACTGAACCAATCATCTCTCAGTATTGGAGAGAATGACTATTTACCATTTAGTAAAGGCAAAGGGCAAAATCATGGGACAGATGGTCCCTTTCTGCATGTCACACATTGAACGTTCACAATCAATTTTTTTATTATTTAAACAGAAAAGTTTATTTCTTGAAATCATGTCTAAAATTCTCTCTTTAATATATTTCCACACTCTGTGGTCAAGAGCTCAGGAAGCTTGACCCTGTCCCCTTTTGGTCAGACCTCATGGAAGCTTGAGAAATAAAAAAGTCAGGCTTATAGTCTCAACAAAGTACTCCTCTTTTTGGAAGTGACACCATTGTGAGAATAACCGGTTGCTATTTCTTATAATTTAATGCATTCAGGAGATTTACTTGTTGCTGGCTCGGCTAGCATTTATTGTCCATCCCTAATTGTCCGCAGTAGCTGAGTGTCAGTCACATTGCTGTGGGTCTGGATTTGCAAGTAGTCTAGACCAGGTAAGGGCGGAAGATTTCCTTCCCTAAAAGACATTAGTGAACCAGATGGCTTTTCTTGACAATTGGCAATGGTTATCATTCGACTCTTAATTCTAGACATTTTAGTTGATTAAAATTATACCAGAGGCCATGGCAGGAATTGAACATAGGTCCCTAGGACATTACTTGGACTTACAGATGATACCACTCACATATCACCTCCCCAGGACCCTTGGGAATGTGAACTCAGGCTATTGAACTGTGGTGGAAACACATCTGATCACCCAGTTCTGTTTTCATCCAGCATTTACACACTTTCAGCAGAAGTGTAGCCTCTCTTCTCCCATTCCCTTCACTCCTCCAATCCCTTTCTATACAAGAAACACAATTACTTATCACTACGTTGCTTGGCAGCTACTGTACTAATACAGCTCAAGTGTAACTCATGATCCTCTTGCTCTGAATAGGTTGGTTTCATGTCTGAGCACAATCTGACTAACCAACCAGGATCTGTCAGGTTCCACCTTCCGGATTCTGCCAAATGGGCAGCTGCTACTGAGACCATGAGGAGCCTATTCCTTGATACCTGGCATCATGCTGTCTCTGGAGTTCACTCACGTTCACACAGTCACAGGATTGTTGCAACACAGAGGGCGGTCATTCAGTCGATCCTGTCTGCTCTGGTTCTACACCCTCGTCCCAATTGCCTGGCTTTTTCCCATATCCCAGCACACTATTCCTATCAAAATAGTTGTCCCATTCTCTTTTGAATCCCTCAATTGAACCTGTCCCCACCACATTTCCAGGCGGTGCATTCCAGACCCTAACTACACGCTACGTGAAAAAATTATTTTTCGCCTTTTTTGCATATCACTTTAAATCAATGCCATCTTCATTCCTTTATTTCATGAGCATGAAGCCTATTTGACCTGCACGCGATTTTGAAAACCTCATACAAATCTCCTCTTTGCCTTCATCTCTCAAGGAGAACAGTCTCAACGTCTTCAAACTATCCTCTGATCAATGCTGGAATCAATCTTGCAAATCATATTTCATGTTTCTGAACATAAGTCATTGTTTGTATTATGCCTGTGTTCCATGGAATTCACCTGCTGGATTGGTGTTTTTAATGACAGTACCAAAACACCACTCTGTGAATGCTCATCGGCCAGAGTACATGGTAATCGTATGTTGGAATGGGGCCACTGTAGAGATGCTGCTTTAAGTTTCAGAAGCAAATTCAAGTCTTGAGAGATATGAAAGTTCACAGTACAGTAATGTTTCTCCTTACAATTATACATGTGATAGGATTCTACAAATTGTACACTGTTTGGGAGTCTAATTATATATTTCAACCGTGTTGAAGTATTGTTTTCAGTTTTGTTGTTGGAATCTCAATGTCATGAAAAGATAGAGACAAAGTGTTGTGAACAGTGTATAAAGAGAAATGGCCACTATGAGTGGTTAGCAGATGGGACTTTTGTGAAGAATGACTAATTTTGGAACACTTAATGAAACAAGCATGAAGCAACTTATTGGTGCAGTCAACTATAAACCAGCTTGTATCCAGTGAAATGCAATCTAAAGCAGAACAAGTCACCTCCCTAACCAGCTCTCTCTGGTCTGGCATCCTACTGTGAAACTGCGATACATTGCAATTCTTGTTTCCCCTGTTGTGGCATCTAACAACTTTGCATGACCTTTATTCATATCACATTTTGTTACACTTCGCCCATTTTGGATAGGTTAAATTCTGTTGCAGCTTCGAAATTGAAAAATCATTCAGACAATAGACATTCAATTGATCCAAGTCATAGTGAGATCTTTATTAAAAATTGTGAAATAAGGTTTGGGTATACTTGATATTTTCATTGGCTTGAAGGGATTTAAGTCACTGACATGGCAGTAAAATCAGTAACTCGCATTTAATTGATGATTGTTTTGACCCTGACAGGTGACCTTCCATGGTCTGGTATGTTCTCTGGCCGGCAAAGGCTCCGGAGGCTACTTGCTTCGGGAGCTATAACTGGTACTATACTGCGAAATTTGTTTTGTGGAAACCAGTCAGTTTCATCGAGTCATGGAGTTCTGCAGCACAGAGAAATGCCCATCACATCTGTGTTGCATAAAAACAACCATGCAACAATTCTAATCCCATTTTCCAGCACGTGGCCTTTCGCCTTGTGTGCCTTGGCCTCACAAGTGAACGAAATATTTTCAAACTTTTAGCTTCTAATTTGTTGGACATTTTGAGCTATTATGGAAGTTGGAGTAAGTATATATAACATTTGAAAATGTACTGAGCTTTCATCACTGTGTTGCAATACATATGATATAGCGGTTCTGCTTGTAGGAAGCAGAATAGTGCCACCTGTGCTCATGTGAAAACAACAGAAGGCACCCATTGTAGTCCATAATGTGCTTGTATTATGGAAACAGGAATTTCTGGAGAAACTCAGGTCTGGCAGCACCTGAGGAAAGCGAAACAGAGTTCATTAAACAAGATTCATACCGCACTCAAAATGTTAACTCACTTTCCCTCTCCACAGATGCTGCCAGCTCTGAGTTTCACCAATACTTTCTGTTTTTATTTCAGACCTACAGCACCCCATTATTTTGATTTTGTTTGAATTATAGAAACTTTGGTTTGAAGCCTAGGTTTGCTTTCTGGTTAATAATGATTAGATTAGATTACTTACAGTGTGGAAACAGGCCCTTCGGCCCAACAAGGGTCCACACCAACCCTCCGAAGAGCAACCCACCCAGACCCATTCCCCTACATTTACCTCTTCACCTAACATTATGGGCAATTTAGCAAGGCCAATTCACCGAACCTGCACATTTTTGGACTATGGGAGGAAACCGGAGCACCCGGAGGAAACCCACGCAGACATGGGGAGAATGTGCAAACTCCACACAGTCAGTCGCCTGAGGCGGGAATTGAACCCGGGTCTCTGGTGCTGTGAGGCAGCAGTGCTAACCACTGCATGATGAGTTGCAAATGGGATTCAATTCGGATAAATGAGAAGTGATGCACTTGGGCAGAACATACAGAGCAAGGGAATAGATGATGAAAGGTAACACCCTAGGCAGGTCAGAAGGACCTTGGTGTGAATGGTGTGGATAAATTGGTTAAGAAAATATATGGGGTATTTGGCCTTATTAGGAGAAAGTGAGGTCTGCAGATGCTGGAGATCAGAGATGGAAATGTGTTGCTGGAAAAGAGCAGCAGGTCAGGCAGCATCTAGGGAACAGGAGAATCGACGTTTCGGGCATTAGCCCTTCTTCAGGAATTCCTGAAGAAGGGCTAATGCCCAAAACGTCGATTCTCCTGTTCCCTCGATGCTGCCTGACCTGCTACGCTTTTTCAGCAACACATTTCCATCTCATTTGGCCTTATTAGCCCAGGCATAGAGCTTAAGGGCAGGGAGGAGATGTTGGAACTGTTTGAGAAGTTGGTTAGGCCACAGCGAGAATATAGTGCATAGTTCTAGAATTCACTTTATAGGAAGGCTGCACACACTTTATAGGTGTGCAGTTCTGTTCTCAAAATTTGAGGAAAGACATTCTGGCTATTGAGGGAGTGCAGTGTAGGTTCATGAGGTCAATTCCTGGAAGGGCGGGATTACCTTACACTGAAAGACTGGAGCGACTGGGCTTGTATACCCTTGAGTTTAGAAGACTGAGAGGGGATCTGATTGAGACGTATAAGATTATTAAAGGATTGGACACTCTGGAGGCAGGAAACATGTTTCCGCTGATGGGTGAGTGCCAAACCAGAGGACACAGCTTAAAAATAAGGGGTAGGCCATTTAGGACAGAGATGAGGAGAAGCTTCTTCACCCAGATAGTGGTGGCTGTGTGGAATGCTCTTCCCCAGATGGCAGTGGAGGCCCAGTCTCTGGATTCGTTTAAGAAAGAGTTGGATAGAGCTCTCAAAGATAGTAGAATCAAGAGTTATGGAGATAAGGCAGGAACAGGATACTGATTGAGGATGATCAGCCATGATCATAATGAATGGTGGTGCAAGCTCGAAGGGCAAAATGGCCTACTCCTGCACCTATTGTCTATTGTCTATTGTAATAGCACTGGAGAGGGTGCAGAGATTTACCAGGACCTGAGGGTTTCAGTTATGAAGAGAGATTGGACAGACTGGGGTTGTTTTCCTTGGAACAGAGGAGACTGAGGGGTGATAAGATCGAGTTGTATAAAATGATGAGGGGCATAGAAAGGGTAGATATGAAGAAACCATTCCTCTTGGTAGAGAGAGATCAATGACTGGGAGCACACATTTAAAATAAGGGACAGGAGGTTTAGAGGAGGTGTGAGGAAACTTCTTTCCACCCAGATGATGGTGGGAATCTGGAATTCACTGCCTGGAAAGATAGTAGAGTCAGAAACTTTCATAATATTTACAAAGTATTTAGATATGCACTTAAGGCACACAAGGCTAAGGGCCAAGTGCTTCAAAATGGGATTGGAATAGTTAGCTAGTTATCTTTGACTGGCCCTGACCACAATGGGCCAAAAGGCCATTTTCATTCCTGTAGACGCATATGACTTGATGATCGTTTTTAAAAAAGTATACTGTTTTGTCAAATACCTGAACTATTCTTCAAAATAGTTCATATGCACTTCAATCCCATTTATAAGGTGCAGCGTTCCTTTCCTATTTTGTTGAAATTTCTGTAGCTTTGTCACCGAAGAAAAGCTTGCTTAATATTGTCTGTTCTCAATTACAGTCTGTGCCTCTCAATTTAATTATTTGATTAAAGTGATATAATATTTCCATTTTGGCATCAAGTTTTCACTTTGCTGATAACTATTTGTTCACTTATGGGACATTGGCTGACATTGTTTGATTCATATTATTGGGTAATTTATTACGTTTGTAGGATAATTTTTGCATAATCTGGAGACTATTAAAAAAAATTGCCACAATCTAAATCTGCTCAAATGCTTGATGGCAAGATATAGAACACACAGTAGAGATTCAGTGAAAAGTACAATTAATGGACATTGAGGAAGCTATTTCAGGAACATATGTCCACAATGCATTCTTATCAGTTCGTTCTGAAAATGGAATGCTTTCATACTTAATGGAAAATAATGATTGTTTTCAAAGATAAATAAAGTGAGTTAGTAACCACAGATACTGTTCAGTCTGGTGTACAAATGTATACAGTTACTTGGAGTAGAGAACTTGAGAATTGCTGAAAAAAGACATTTTTGTCGAAGATTTTTGGCTTGCACTCTCAAATAATTTGCAAAAAATACCAAAGAGAAGTGACAACATTTATTCCATTTGAGAAGAGTTATATCAGACTCCAAACATTAACTCTTTCTTTCTCCACAGATGCTGCCAGACTTGATGAGTTTCTCCAGCATTTTCTTTGTTTATTTTAGATTTCCAGCATCTGCAAAATTTTATTTCATTTAAAAACTCATAAGTTTGTAAAAAGAACCAAAATTGTGATACAGCATTATGTTATATACATTCAACACTGGAAATTCCCCAAATTTCTCTGATCCATTACTGTAATTGGAAGGTTCTGGGGCAGTTTCATAGTAAGCTATTATCAGTTGTGCTGAAAGCATTGATCCAGAATCTCTCATTTAAAAAAAAGATTCTGGTGCTTAAGATTGAGTGTCCAATAAAATGTGCACTGAACAAAACATTTTCCAAACTGCTAAATAGAGAAAATGGCCATTGATCTAATTTCCTACTCAGTTATGATGCTTGATTTGTTTCTGTCAAGCAGTTCAGTCTTCAAGGTGGCAAAGCCTTGCCTTTTGAATGTCTTACCTATTTGTTGTACCTGCATTTGAACTAACAGGTACTACATTTATAAATCCTGGTATGAAAGATATCTTCCACATACTTCAAGTAAGTGAGAGATTTTCAATATCATCTCATGAAGAGAGTGATGGGCAGGTTTTAACACAGACTTACTTTGCAACAGACGTATCAGGCAGGAAATAAAAGTCTAGCTCAAGAACGTAAACTAATTACAAATCGTATATTTCAGATCAAGTGACCCTTCCTCAGAACTCAACCCGAAACATTTAACTCTGATTTCTCACAGACGTTGCCAGAGATTTTCCAGCCATTTCTGTTTTTGTTTCTGGTTTACAGCACCTGCATTTCTTTTGGTTTTTATTTTGTAGATTTCATAGTTCCTGATTCCACATCCAGTTTGTCTTACAGATGAGAATTCTGTACCACTTATAATTGCTATAGATGGATTGAGGGTGCAAAACAGTTAAAGATCTTCGTAAAGATAGGAAACCATCTGCAGCACCAGCTTTTGTTTTAACCTATCTGGCTTGCATTGCCCACACTTGTAATTAAAAAGCTGGAGGAGCATGTTATTTGAAAGTAATAGAGTTTTTTTTTGTCCAGCCTCAGACTGACGCTGAGAAGCATTCGGAAAGGAACTCCACTTGGTCTGGTGAAGAAATAAAGAGATCAGATGGTGGATCGGATAGCGGAATAAAGATGGATTCCAGCTCAAAATGGAGGCGGAACCCGTCGGATGTTTCTGATGAATCAGAGAAAGGTGGCTCAAACAAGAAGACCACAGTCATTTCCCAGACAGGATCCTGGCGTCGAGGGATGACAGCGCAGGTTGGCATCACCACACCAAGGGCTAAAACACCTGCCAACACACTTAAAGCACATGGAGCAGGTGAGGAATGTTAGCCATTTGGCTTCCAGCTGGGTTTGCTGCCTCTTGGAGCGCAGGAAGGGGGCACAGTTTGTCACGTACACAATACAATAACCTTATTAAACTCCACAGCTTCTGAGACCTAGGTTGAGGCTCCAATCTGGGGACTGGGATCTTTTCATCTCAAAGGCAGCAGTGATTATCTGTGTATATTTCTGTATATTTTATATAACCAGATATAATAACTTATAGTGATTAGAATTCTCACAATTTTTGAAATATTTTGCAAACTTCCTTCTTGTCCCAATCCCAACTTTTACAACCGGCTCCATTTTCAAGCCTTGTTCCCTGACAGACAATCTCAGAATTTCTGTGCCTTTGAAATCAAAATAGCCAGTCTTCAAAGTTGTGTTCAAGTAAGCATAGACATCATTGATCTGATTGTAGCTTATGGCCATGCTGCCCTTCTTATTGAGCATCTCACTGCCCTGCCCCCATACCCTGAATCATCACTCCCTCTTGCCCATCATCCCACTGGCTACCCTGCTCTTGAAGTGAAGTGGCAGGCTGGGCCATGAGCTGGGTGGATTGGGGGCACTCAAGCAGAGGACAGGGTGCCAAAGGAGAGGGCACAGAGGGAGTAATAAATGCACAACAATGGCATCAGTGACACCAAGATCCCATGTGAGCTCATTGAGATACGGTGCTGTGTGATCCCTTTCTGTCTACGTCCAGAAGGCAGTTGAAGATTGCTGCTTGCTCCAGTTGTGTGTTGCTGGGAGGAGACAATATGTACTTGGAAATGGAGAGTCATTAAAATAACACTGAAACGCTCTCAGGGCACTTTTCAGAAATCCCACAATCTGAATCTGATTATTCCATGTTCTCTCAAACTACTCCTTGATTTAGTTAGAAATGCACTAAAGCAAGATGTCATGGATCTGGGGATTGGATGGGAAAAAGACGAAAGATAAAGTTGTCATTGTCCTACCAGACCATGGGGCTGCTCTCTCAGTTAGAGAGAGATGATTGGTGGTGCTTTAACCTGAGGATCAACATGCTTCAGGAGAGGTTGAGAAAGAGAGTCCTTCAGAGAAATCTCAGTTGGTGCAGGAATTGAACCGACAATGTTGGTGTCACTGCAAACAGCTGTCCAGCCAACTGAGCTTCAATCCCTATGAAGAAGGAAAGCTGCAAAGACTGAACTCGAGATGTAGTTCTGCTGTAATCCTTGCAGCCTGACCTTTGGCTGCCATCTGGTTGTTGACATGTTCTCTGAGGTGAAGCACAAGCTCACATTCCAGGGGATCATGGCTGATTCAGCAGGCTACACCCAAACTGCTCTCTGCGTGGTTCAGATCTATTTCTTTGAAAGGCAAAATCTAAACTTAGAGCTGAGTCAGATTTTTGCCGTATTACTCAGTCACAGAGAGGGAATTATCTTCTTCATTCAGATTTTGATGGCATTTAAAGGGCTTTGCTCAGTTCAGTCTCAGGTCTTTGATCTAGTCCTGTTGGTTATACGGGTAACCAGTGAAACAATGCATTTGCTTCACAAGCTCCTTTTTCAAAAGGATTTCTGCAAAGTTCACATGACCAGGGGCTATCCTTGTATAACGTCTCCATTTAGCAGTGGAATTACTTTAATGTATCCCGAGGCACTCACCAGAGACTTAAGCTCAATCTCTGCCTCGCCTCCTGACAATAACGAACGGGGATCATGCTCAACATCTGTTCCGTTCACAAACCCAGTGCTTCATTTGACATCACAATAGAACATTTGGACCTCTCATTTCAAAGTGTACACCCAAATGTGTTTACACAAATTACTTGGTACTTTGGCTGGACTGGTAAATGATGTGAGTACTGACAAAAATATTGTTGAAATTTACATTATGTGCTAACGGAATAAAATTTTTCCATCTTGCCACAAATTAACTACTTGTTCTGCAATTACTTTATGAGATGTCAACAATTTGAAAAGTATTGCATTGCCTAAACTAAATGCATAAAATTGAATGAGATTTTACAACGATTTATAGTCAACTGATGGCAAGTCAAGCTTGAGAACATGTCAAAATATTCTTGTAATACACAGGATAACAATCACAGCACATGCTCTCACCCCTTTTTTCTCCAGCAAATAAATGAAATTCTCACTTAAATTCTGCCCCTATCAACTATACTCTTCTCTCTCTGAATCATTTTAATATTTTAAGAGTAATTTTAATGTCATCCTAAATTAATATAATTCACTAATATTCCACCTACTCTTCCAATCATTTCAAATTGTGTGAACTCATAACTTCATTTTTACTGTTGAGCATGTTGAACATTACCTTTGCAAAACTTGCACGTTGCAGCAAATAAGGAACAAAGATCCTTTTTTGAAGCAACTCTGCCGTATGAACAACTGATGACAGATGAAACACATCTGTGCACCCAGCTTTGCTGGGAATCAAGTGATCTCCCAGGAGAGGTGAGCAACCAGATTTAAAACTCCCGGACAGTGGGAGAGAAACCCTCACTTGGACCCATTAAGGAATTTAATCCAGCTCTGATTATTTAAACTTGGGGGCTAAATCTTAACCAGAAATTGGCAAAGTGACGATTTGGGGAGTTTCATGGAGGCTGTCTCACTGTCAGCCCTAACTGTGTACCTGGGCTATTTTACAAACACATCTCATTAACCGAGCACCTCATGTCATATTCTACTTGCTGCAGGTGAGATTGCTGACCATTGCCAGAGGTTTCTTGCATTGGCACCAAGTTTAAACCCATGGGGTCAAGCTGTGCTGCATGGTTTGTTTTAGTTGCCCTGATATGTCAAACAGAGGGTATTTTTTTTATATAGAATCTCTACAGTAAGGAAACAGTCCTTTTGGCCCAACAAGTCCACACTGACAATCCAAGGAGTAACCCACCCAGACCCATTCCCCTACCCTATTACTGTATATTTACCTCTGACTAATGCACCTAACCTACACATTCTGAACACTATGGGCAATTTACCATGGCCAATTCACCAAACCCGCACACCTTTGGACTGTGGGAGGATATCTGAGCGCCTGGAGGAAACCCACGCAGACACGGGGAGAATGTGCAGTCACCTGAGGCTGGAATCGAACCCGAGTTCCTGGCACTGTGAGGCCGCAGTGCTAGCCACTGATCCAGCGTGCTACCCCATTTGGCATCCCACGTTGCCAGTGGGGACTGATGGTCCTGGTGTGCGGGTGTGCAGTTGCTGCTCTGTCACATATCCAGAGATGTTGGTGATTGATAGAGGTCTGGAGCAGGTGGTAAATTGGAGTTGCCAGGTTACCCACTCTGCGATTCCTGTTAGATTAGATTAGATTCTCTACAGTGTAGAAACAGGCCCTTCGGCCCAACATGTCCACACCGCCCCTCCGAAGAGAAACCCACCCAAACCCATTCCCCTACCCTATATTTACCCCTGACTAACGCACCTAACACTGTGGATAATTTAACATGGCCAATTCACCTGACCTGCACATCGTTTTGGCCTGTGGGAGGAAACCAGAGCACCCGGAGGAAACCCACGCAGACACAGGGAGAATGTGCAAACTCCACACAGACAGGCGGGAATCGAACCCAGGGCCCTGGTGCTGTGAGGCAGCAGTGCTAACACTGAGCCACTCAGTTAGGAATTGTTACTATCCAGTTTCCGTCCAGTTGGTGGGAGAAGAGTAAACTGCATATCAATAAGGCGAGATGACACCATAATGAAATGATAATGCATGCAAATAGGACTCTCCACACTCACTAGCAAGAATTCCATGTTGCTGTTCAGCACATAGTTGGAATATGGGACTTTTTGTCTTCAACAGCGAAAAGCTCCTCACTGCCAATCTCACGCAATTCTCCAAAAATTCCTGCCAATTGCCACATCGCTCAGGGGCTGAGAGGATTCTGCCCTTGGTGTTTTTAGCATATCAACTGCTAAGGGCTACATACATATCGAAAATGGAGCCCCCAAAATCACAGGATTTCTCAATAACTAAACTCCCTTCTTAAATAGTCAGCAGGAACCTTGACAGAATCTATCAAATTACAAAAGTCTCATAATTTTACAGACTTCTATCCAATCTCCCCTCAGCCTTCACTGCTCCAGAGAAAACAACCCATGTTTTTCTAGTCTCTCCTTATAGTTCATACTCTCTAATCCAGGCAGCATCCTGGTAAACCTCTTCTGCGCCCTCTCCAAAGCCTCCACATCCTTCTTGTAATGTGGCGACCAGAATTGAACGCCATTCTCTTAAGTGTGGCCGAACCAAAGTCTTATAAAGCTGCAACATGACATCCTGACTCCTGTACTCAGTTCCCCAAACAATAAAGGCAGGCATGCCAAACACCTTCTATACCACCCTATCTACTTGTGTGGCCACTTTCAGGGCACTATGCACTTGAATCCCAAGGTCCCTCTCTATGTCAATGCTGTTCAGCATTCTGCCAGTAACAATTTATTTTTCCTTTATATTTGATCTCTCAAAGTGCAACATCTCATACTTACCCGGATTAAACTCCATCTGCCATTTCTCCAGCCATATCAGCAACTGATCCATATTCCGTTGTATCCTTTGACAACCTTTTACACTGTCCACAACTTCACCGATCCTTGTATCATCTGCAAATTTACTGACCCACCAACCTACATTTTCATCCAAGTCATTTATATATGACTGTGACAGCAGAGGTCCCAGTATCGATCCCTGCGGAGCATCACTAGTCACAGACGTCCAGCCTGAAAAACACCCTTCCACCACTACCTTGTGGCTTCAATGGACACGCCAATTCTGAATCCATGTAGACAAGTCACCGTGGATCCCATGCATCTTAGTCTTCTAGATAAGTCGATTGTGGGCGGCACAGTGACTCAGTGGTTAGCACTGCTGCCTCACAGTGCTAAGGACCTGGGTTCGAGTCCAGCCTTGGGCGACTGTCTGTGTGGAGTTTGCATGTTCTCCCCGTGTCTATGTGGGCTTCCTCCAGGTGCTCCAGTTTCCTCCCACAATCCAAAGATGTGCAGGATAGATGAATTGGCCATGCTAAATTGCTCATAGTGTTCAGAGATGTGTAGGGGTAAAATGTAGAGAAATAGGGTAGGGGAATGGGTCTGGGTGGGTTACTCTTTGGAGGGTCAGTGTGGACTTGTTGGGCCAAAGGGCCTGGTTCCACACTGTCAGAATGCTATGACCTATGATGGGGACCTTGTCAAAAACCTTACTAAAATCCATGTAGACAACATCCACTGCTCTACCCTCATCAATCACCATTGTCACCTCCTCGAAAAATAAAATCAGGTTAGTAACACATGGCCTGCCCTGCACAAAGCCACACTGACTGTCACTAATGCTTTTCCAAATACTTGTAAATTCTATCTCTTAAGAATTTTCTCCATTAGATCCCCAAGTATTAATGTGAGACTCACCAGTCTATAGTTTCCTAGATTTTCCCTATTTCTCTTCTTGAATAAAGGAACAGCATTAACTACTTGCCAATCCTCTGAGACCTCTTCAGTGGCTAATGAGGAAACACAGATGTTGGTCAAGGCCCCAGTAATCTCCTTTCTTGCCTTTCAATAACCTGGGGTAGAACCATCAGGGCCTGGGGATTTATCCACCTTAATGCTCTTCAAGTGACCCAACTCCACTTCTTTCTTGATCCCAAAATGCTGTAGCATATTAGCATGCTCCACGCAAATCTCACTATCCTCCATATCCTTCTCCTGGGTGAATACTGATGCAAAGTACTCAGGATCTCACCCACATCCTCCGTCTTTAAGCAGAAGTTCCCTCCTTTATCCTTGAGTGGTCCTGCCCTCTTTCTAGTTATCCACTTGGTTTTAATGTATGTATAGATGAATAATTAGGAATGGACCATAAATGTTGTACAACCAGTGACCTGCATGCTCCATGAATGAGCAAAAAGATGCAAACAGCAACATAGACTGGTTGGGCTGAGTGGCCTTTGTCTATGCTTTTATTCCAAGTAGTCAAAGTAACCATTGGGATAACCCCAACGAACCAACAAACCAGAACACCTACCTGTCCTGAGGTGAAACAATAACTGGAGGCTGAGTTGGTGCCTGTTGACAGAAGTTTAGGAATGCCACGCTATCATTTGCAGTTGAGACACAGACAGTGCTACTATAATTTGGTTTCATAGTAAGATCACACAACAAACAGGCACAACAGCAGTTACCTTAGGTGATCCAACCCGAAAGATTCCATTTTTAAAAACATCAGTCCAGGATTTTTGGCTTTCAAAGGTGTCGTTCATTCTTTGTCTTTATCACTCTTTGTAACCCCAAGTTCATGATTTCAGTCCAGGTCTTACCTTTAACCAGTTTGAACTGGTGCATTACAGTGCAGGTTGAGTATTATTTTTGGAGCAGCCTTCACCCTGAGCTCAGTTGTTTTGTAGCTTTTCCTCATCCACCTCATTGACAAGGTCAAACTTTCTGAAGAGTCAGAAGGTATATGTTTCCCAAGTTTCCTTCAAACCTCAGTCCTCTGACACAATTCAACAAGTTGAATTTATTGTCCAATCCAAAAGAAAAGTGAAACAATTAACTAGCCAAATTGAAAAAGATGACGAGAAGCTTTTTGCTCATACTTCACTCTGTATGAATTTTGGGCAGATGCAGATAATGTTAAAAAATTGGGCTTGGAGAGGCCGTCGTTGTTATCTGGATGTGAATTTTTAAGAATAAAGTCAATATGCCATTGACATATTGAAAAAAAATGCTGGAAATCACAATGAGTCAGGCAGCATCCATGGAGATAGAGCACGGCAAACCAAAATGTTAGCTTGTTGTCTCTCCATGGATGCTACCTGACCCATTCTGATTTCCAGCAATTTTTGTTTTCAGTACAGATTCAAGCATCTGCAGCAACTTGCTCCTGCCATTGGTATTCTGTTGTGCTCAGCTGTTTAAGCGTATTTCATTTTGTTTGCAGCAAAAACCGATGATGCCAAGGTGTCGGAAAAGGGCAGGTTGTCTCCAAAGTCAACAAGTGTCCATCGATCTCCTTCCGATGTGGGGCGTAGCAGCGGGGATGAAGGGAAAAAGCCTCCAGCTAGTGCTTCGCGCTCAACCACAGGAACAAACACCTTTGGCTTCAAGAAACATGGTGGCTCCTCTGGACCGATCACCATGATTACAGCTAGTGGCGCCACCATCACCAGCGGTTCAGCAACTCTTGGAAAAATCCCCAAGTCATCAGGTCTTATAGGTCGATCATCGGGGCGGAAAGCCAGCGTGGATGGCTCCCAGAGCACGGAGGAGAATTACCTGGTCCTCAATGCACGCAGCAACTTGCAGTACCGCAGTCTGCCTCGTCCCAGTAAATCAAACAGCCGTGGGACTGGGAATCGTTCGAGCACTAGCAGCATAGACTCCAACCTCAGCAGTAAATCAGCAGGTCTTCCTGTTTCCAAACTGAGAGAGCCATCCAAGGTAGCCCCAGGCAACACAGTGCCTACACTACCTAACCAGACTGACAAAGAGAAGGGAGTGTCGTCTGACACAGAGAGCGTGACTTCATCCAACTCTGTCAAGGTGAATCCCTCACAACTCGGAACCAACAGCACTCAGACTACCCGGCAGCAAGCATCCAAATATCCTGACATAGCTTCCCCCACCTTACGCAGGCAAGTGATATATTATGTACAACTCAGGAATATGTAAGCGGTTAAAGAGTTTATTTCAATTTTGACTTGCTACATGTCAATACAGATCTTTTAATTCAGTCTGATGAGGAGATTATTGATGTCTTTGAGCTGGGAGATTGCTTCACAGCCTTCAGTCATAATGCATGCAGAAACGCACAGGCTGAATTCAAGGGGAAGTATTTCCCTGGACTGAGAATAAGTCACACTGCAGTTTACACTTGCAATTTAGCCTGTTACCTGCAATTTGCAGTCAGTATTTAGCTTTAGAATGTGCCATAGACACTGGAGGGAATTCCATCCCTAACTATATGTAATTAAACTGCAAGCACATTCCTTATATTTATACTCATGATCTCATCGCAATTAAAGAAACCTCTGAACAGGATCGATACGGTAAGTACACAGCTCATTCTTGAGGGAGCCAAATCTTTATTTAGCATTTAGGAATTTTTAGAAGGATACATTTTTTAAAAGGCGTTGTTTACAAAATCTTGTCTGAATGTCTCCTTGTTTGACTCTGTGACTAATTTGCTCAATTCGATTGCAATTGGGTTACTTATACCATGGAATGTTTTATCTGTGATCAAGGTGCTATATAATTATAAATTGTTGTTGTTTTTATTGTCCTAAAAAGGTGTCTGATGAACCTTGAGCTCCAGATACATTGTAAGCATGTGAGGCAGCTCTGAATATCAGTTCAATTCAAGCTGATTTTTAAAAATGTGCTTTCATATTAGGTTAATTGGCTACACCAGTACTTAATGCCTTCTTCAACCGTCCTTGAAGATGTTGTAGTGTGCTGCATGTAGTAACTTCCTGGGCCATTGGGACTATAAGACCAAGAGTAGGCCATTCAGTCCATCGGGTCTGCTCCACCATTCATTGAGATCATGCCTCATCATCGACCTCTGTGTCACTTTCTAGCTTGATCTCTATATCTCTTAATGTCATCAGTGTCCAGAAACCTATTAATCCCAGTCTTGAACATAGTGGAATGATTGAGGTTTCACAGACCTCTGAGGTAGAGAATTCCAAAGATTCACCACCCTTGATGAGTGAAGAAATTAACTCCCATCTCAGTCTTAAATGGCCTACTCATTCGCCTGAGATTATATCCCTTAGTTCTCGGCTCACCTAGAGGAAACATTCTATCTGTATCCACCCCGTCTCAGCCCGTAAGAGGTTTGTAATTTTCAGTGAGATCACTTCTCATACTTTGAAATTGAAGAATACTGGCCTTTTCATAATCTCTCATCATTGGACAGTTACACCATCTCAGGGATTATTCTGGTGAATGTCCATTGTGCTCCTCTATGGTAAGTGTATCCTTCTCCCATTGTGATAATCTAACTGGATTAATAGTCACTGGACTATTAATCCAGAACCCCAGGCTAATGCCCAATGGATATGGGATTGAATCCTACTTTGGTAGTTGGTGGAATTTGAATTCAATAAAAATCTGGAATCAAAAAGCCTAGCTGCATTCATGTAGTCATTATTGATTGTTGTAAAACCTCAACTGGTTCACTAAAGTCTGTTAAAGAAAGAAATCTTTACTTATATGTGGGGTGACTCAGTGGGTAGCATTGGTGCCTCACAGCACCAGGGACCTGGGTTCATTTCCGCCCTCCGGTGACAGTAGGTGTGGAGTTTGCACATTCTCCCTGTGGCAGCATGGGTTTCCTCTGGGCACTGTTTTTTCCCACGATTTGCCACGTTAGGTGGATTGGCCAAGCTAAATTACCCATAGTATCCAGGAATGTTCAGGCTGGGTAAATTAGCCATGGGAAATGCGGGGTTGCAGGGATGGGGTGGGTCTGGGTGGGATGCTGTTCGGAGGGTTGGTGTGGACTCTATGGGCCAAATGGTTCCACGCTGTAGGGGTTCTATGATTCTACATGTGACTCCAGAGTCCCAGCAATATTGTGACCCTACATTGCCCTCTGGACTGGTTAAGTAAGTCACTCAGGTCAAGGGCAGTTAAAGATGGGGAGCAAATGTCAGCTTAGTTGGTGATGCTGATATCCCATGCTGGCATAAGTAAAACAGTAACCCCAGTGGGACTTGAGCTCATCTCCAGAGTGTTAATCCAGGCCTCTGAAGTACTCGGACACTGCTATTAGCACGAAGCTGTGGGCAATGATTTCGTTAGAAACAATTCTCCAATGTACACTCCAAAATAGGGCTTCATTTAAACTTGATTCCACTTCTGGGAGTTCAAATTAAATTGAATGTTGGATTAAATAAATTCCAAGTTACCAACTAATTTGATTTAATCTATTCAAAAAATGATGGGAATCTACTGTTTAATAATTCAGTGATTAATTTAAGTAACATCAAATTAGGAAAGGTGAACTGTATTTCCAATATAAATCCCAATCCAGCATCATAGTGGGAAGGCAGTGGTATGGTGATAATGTTTCTGGATTAGTTCAGAAACTCCAGACTAATGTTCAGGAAATATAGGTTTGAAACCCAACATGGCAGATGGTGACATTTGAATTCAATTTAAACAAACAAATCTGGAATGAAAAAGCTTGTCTAACAGTGATCATTGAACCATTGTTAATTGCTGTTAAAAAAAAAAACATTTGTTCCTTTCTGGAAGAAATCTCTTGTCCTTATCTGGCATGGGCTACAACTGACTCCAGACTCACAGCAATGTGGTTGACTGGTCTGGGCAGTTAAGCATGGACAATAAATGGTGGTCTAACCAACAATGTTCATATCCCATAAACAAATGGGGAGAGAATCAATTGAGACTGAAGTTCATTAATTGTCTAGGATTCCATTTGTTTTGTTCAGAGAATGAGCCATTGCCAAAGTGTTCACACAATTTGCAAACGGCCTCATAATGTGTCTGGCTGGCCCGAATTCCAGTGTTGCACATGGAGGAATGAGAACCTTTGAACAGTGCCAGTGAACACTTCTGATCAGTGACAGGAAAAGCCTTGTATTAGCACGTTGCCTGTAATCACTGGGGGAAACAGGAACTTAGATTAATTCAGCTCTCATTTGAAGTATGCATGTTGCAGATTGAAACACTTTCAAAATTTTTTGGAGAATCACAGTCAGTTTAGTATCTACTACAAAAGTGAGTAAGTTTGTCATAGCCAATCAGGGTACCATAAAATAGATTTGGCATCCTTTTCTATTACATACATTACAATCAACTTGACAAAAATTATGTTATAAATGGCCCCATAACCTTGACTTAATAAAGAATTGAAAAGTATGTGAGGACAGGATGCTGCCTGACCTCCTGCGCTTTTCCAGCAACACATTTTCAGCTCTGATCTCCAGCATCTGCAGACCTCACTTTCTCCATCCTTTTCTATTACATACATTACAATCAACTTGATAAAAATTATATTATAAATGACTCCATAACCTTGACTTAATAAAGAATTGAAAAGTATGTGAGGACACCTCAGCTAACAGTGGTTCAAGCATTCTCCAGCTCTGAATTTCAAGTTTGAGGGGAGATCAGAAATGAAATGCAAAGGCAACCATGCCAATGGGTCAAGTTTTCTTCCGTCCTGCTAAGATAGAAGCATCGAAAATAGAAACAAGGCTAGGCTATTAAAGCCTGCTCTGCCATTCAATATGATCATGGCTGATCATCCAACTCAGTCTCCTGTTCCCACTTTCTCCCCTTTGATCTCTTCAGCCCTAAACTCTATGTCTATAACCCAGTACAATTTGAGCAGCGTCCTGTCAAAAGTACCTGACTCCTTTGGGCTGTCATCTTGCCTGGATTGAAATACGTGGATTAAATTCTGAAGACAGATTTTGTAGCTTTGAATTAAAAAAAATATTTTAGATCAGTAAGGGATTCAAGGGTTATTGGGATCAGGCGAGAAGATGGAGTTGATGATTATTGGCTCAGACACGATCTCATTAAATGGCAGAGAAGACTTGATGGGCTGAATGGCCTACTTTGTTCCACCATCTTATGGTCCAAAAGCAAAATACTAAACATGCTGGAGATCTGAAATAAAAATAGAGCATGCTGGAGAAACTCAGCAGGTCTGGCTGCATCTGTGGAGAGAGAAACAGGGTGACTCTTTTTCAGTTCCATATTTTTCCGAATGTGAGTAAATCCTATCCGTCAGAATCTTTCCAATAATTTTCCTACCATTAATATAAAGTTCACTGGCCTGCAATTTCCAGATTATCCCTGTTACCCTTCCTAAACAAAGGAACAATATTGGCTATTCTCCAGTCATCTGGAACCTCTCTTGTGACTAGAAAGAGTGCAAAGATTTTGTACAATTTCCTCACCTGCCTCCCTCAGCATCCTGGGATATATTCCATCTGATCCTGGGAACCTCTATCCTAATGCTTCTTAAAACACCCAACACCTCCTCCCTTTTAATTTTGACATGCCCTTGAATTCAATATACGTCTTCTGAGATTCACTACTCACTTTGTCCCTCTCCTTTATGAATACTCCCTCACCCACTTGCCCCACTCCATGCATAAATTCCTACCTTTGTCCTTGAGTGGACCCACCCTTCCTCTAGCTACCCTCTTGCTCCTAATATCTGTATAAAACACCTTCAGATTTTCCTCAATTCTATCCACCAAAGATACTTTCTGGCCTCTTTTAGCCTTTCTATTTCTTTGTTTACATTCTTTCCCGCTATCTTTATAATCTTAAAGGGCTCTGCCTGTCTTCAATTTCCTAAATCTTATGTATGCCTCCTTTTCCTTTTTGTCTGTATAATCCCTTTAGATGAGTGAGTGATGACATGGCAAGTGATGACTAACTGCATTCAGGCCAATTCTGTTGTCCAGAGGTGATGACAATAGCCTTAGGAAAAGAAAATGAACAATTCTGCCAGGACAGCTCTTATTTATACAAAATTACTAACTGTCACTATTGTGAACTCTTCATGTTCAATCTTTTACGTTCTCTCCATCTTCCCATGGGAGTTTCACTGAGAAGAAGTATTCACTTCTGAGACATTGCAGAGGTTTGTTGGAGAAACGATGGTGGATGTATTTGTAATGCTTTGGACTGGTTTCTCCATTTGTGAGGCTGGAGGCATGGATGTACAATGAAAAAAGTATGGCCTGACCAGGAGATAGGTCGGGTGGCCACACAATTTATAGAATACTAAATTGTTACAGACAGAGAAAAGCCATTTAGTCCATTGAGCCTAAGTTGTGTGCAGACTAAGATTTATTGCATTTTGTTGGATATGGTAAGAGTCCTTGGAATCTCTGAAGAAGTGCCTTGTGTTGAGCAGTCCTTTCAGTTAGCCAAGGCAGTTGTTTCAGTGGTTCATTAGTCAAGAGTGTGGTGCTGGAAAAACACAGCCAGTCAGGCAACATCCAAGGAACAGGCGAATCAACATTTCAGGCATAAGCCCTTCAACAGGAATGAGGCGTATGGGCCAAGGGGCTGAGAGATAAATGGGAGAAGGGGTGGGGCTGGGGGGGGGCAAGGTAGCTAGGAGTGCGATAGGTAGATGAAGGTGGGGGTGAAGGTGATAGGCCAGAGGGGAGAGTGGAGCAGATAGTTGGGAAGGAAGATGGACAGATAGGACAATTCAAGAGGGTGGACCTGAGTTGAGAGGTTGGGACTGGGATAAGGTAGGGGGAGTGGAAATAGGGAAACTGGTGAAATCAACATTGATCAGTGTGGTTGAAGTGTTCCAAGACGGAAGATGAGGTGTCAGGTGGTCAGGATTTGGTGATGGTGGAGGCCCAGGACCTGCATGTCCTTGGTGGAATGGGAGGGGGAGTTGAAATGTTCAACCATAGGGCGGTGGTGTTGGTTGATGCGGGTGTCCCAGAGATGTTCTCTGAAATGATCCGCAAGGTGGCATTCTGTCTCCCAATGTAGAGGAGACCATATCCTGTGCAACGGATGCAGTAGATGATCTGTATGGAAGTACAGGTAAGTTTCTGTTGGATGTGGAAGGATGTGGACTAATGGTTCATTAGTTTCATTCTCCAATAGCTCCTCTGAAGCCCCTTGTAGGAGCAATTCAAGGTAGACACCACATCTAATCACCATAACATAGAAAGTGTGACCCAGTGAATCAGGAAGCTTTGGCTGGATTGCATTGTAGGATGTATTGTATGATGCTCCCTTACCTGTCAAGGCACTGAGAGCTCAGTGCCAGTATTTATCTCGTAGGGATGTATCATCTTGTTTCTGTGTTCACCTGCTGTGTGGGGATGGTCACAAGCACAAGGAGCAATTTTTCAATCATCACGGCCATCACTAGTGTATCTCCACTCCATCATGGCCATCAATCGTGTATCTCCACTCCATCACGGCCATCACTAGTGTATCTCCACTCCATCACGGCCATCACTAGTGTATCTCCACTCCATCATGGCCATCACTAGTGTATCTCCACTCCATCATGGCCATCAATCGTGTATCTCCACTCCATCATGGCCATCAATCGTGTATCTCCACTCCATCACGGCCATCACTAGTGTATCTCCACTCCATCATGGCCATCACTAGTGTATCTCCACTCCATCATGGCCATCACTCGTGTATCTCCAATCCTGTTCCTGAAATTATTTCACAGTATAAATGGAGACATTTCACTAGACGGTGTTCATTGGACCATTTTGAAATGACATGGGGGTTGATTAGCTGAATCTCTGGTTTGTGATGCAGAGGTTCAATTCCTGCACTGACTGAGACTACCATGAAGGAATCTCCTTCTCAACTTCTCCCCTTACCTGAAGTGTAGAGACCCTCAGTTACACCACCACCAATTGTCTCTCTCTAATGAAAGAGCAGTCCTCTGTGAGCATGGCAACTTTACCTGTACCTTTAAAATGATTCACAGGGGGATCACACCATAGATTGAGCTCTGATATTCCCAGAGTTGTACAAAATATTGAGTGCCCCAATTTCCATGACTTTCAAGCCAGGGTTGATTGAAAACACAAATGAGGTTTCTGTACTGAATTAGAATTATTATTTATAGTAGGTAATTTGATTATTGCTACAAGTAAACAGAAGTAAACCATTGGCATTCAACACAACTTACTAAAAACTCTAATCACCAGGAAAGGTAACCAATTTCCTTCAGTTTAAACTAGTTTTGTTTAAACAGGAGCTTCTGCAGAGAAGAAAACCAACACACCATTCTGTATCTTCATCTCTGTGTCTGTGTCTTGCTTCCAGTTCTAACCTGCTTGGTTAGCTGAGAACCAATCATCTTCACTTGTAAATAACTTCTTAGTTCCTGTTCACCTGCACATTGCAGGAACCATCAGCCACAAAAACAAAATTCACAATAGGTATCAAATTCCTCTGTGAAATTATGTCGCCATCCTGGTAAATCCTGGCTACTTTTGAAAATAGTGCTTTCTCCTTGCAGTCTTCAGTTCTTAAAACACAAATAATAAGACATAGTTCTTAACATCTAAAACCTTTGTGTGGTTTTGACAAAACATCACAAAGTAGGTAGAAATGTTATTTCCCTGGAGTTGGCAAGAGAAGTGGTGAGAACGGTAAATAATTGGGCGAGTTGGCTTTTTTATTCTAGCTCCCTCATCAATTGAGTTCTCTGTGAGCAGGGACTGTGTGGATCCAACAGCAGTCTTAAGGGGCCAATGGGTAGTCACATGCTATCTCTCTGATCACCTGTCTACCCAGTGGGACAGAAAGTTGGATATTTTCCCAACTGAGAAACCAGGGTGACTGGAGTGAGGGAAGGAGAGTAGTCCTCCCTCATTTGAGGACAGTCAGAAACACTGATGGCCTCTTACTCCTCCAACACTCTATCTTTCCATGATCCCACTCTGCAACAAGAAGATAAAAGAAGACTTTGCTTCATGCTGCGAGATCTCCCAATAATCAAGCACTGCACCAGTGGACTTAAGGGCCTAGAAATTATGGGGCTTTTGATTGGCTGGCCAGTTTGTGTCAAGGCCCATGTTAGGGTGAGAAGTTCGCCTAATCGCTGCCCATCATCTGTTCATGAGCTGATTGGTACACAATGCAGTGAGTTCTCTCACCAGAGAGAGTGGCCTCTCAGGCTCCATCTCAGATTTACACGCACGAATGAAAATGGCAAAATTAGGCCCAGTGTTTTTTGCGTCACTTAATGATGGTTTTCACAATCCTGTTCACATTTAGCTGAGTCCATATTGTCACACAAATTGTTTCCTGGGCAAGTATTTCTGCTTCTGTCATACAAAGAGCTAGGCTAGTAAAAATTATTCCTTCAAACTGGAAAGGCAGAGATTCTATCTGCTCCTGCAATTATTCCGCCACCTCCAAACAGACCCCACCACCAGGGATATATTTCACTCCCCACCCGTTTCCACATTCCGCAAAGACCGTTCCCTCTGTGACTACCTGGTCAGGTCCACGCCCCCCAACAACCCACCCTCCCCTCCTGGCACCTTCCACTGCCACCGCAGGAACTGTAAAACCTGCGCCCACACCTCCTCCCTCACCTCCATCCAA
>NC_057725.1:5280536-5289216 GCF_004010195.1 Chiloscyllium plagiosum
ACCCTCTCCTCCCTGACCTATCACCTTCATCCCCTCCCCCACTCACCTATTGTACTCTATGCTATTTTCTCCCCACCCCCATCCTCCTCTCATTTATCTCTCCACCCTTCAGGCACTCTGCCTGTATTCCTGATGAAGGGCTTTTGCCCGAAACGTCGATTTTACTGCTCCTTGGATGCTGCCTGAACTGCTGTGCTTTTCCAGCACCACTCTAATCTAAACTCTGGTTTCCAGCATCTGCAGTCATTGTTTTTACCCTGGAAAAAGGTTAAATAGTTCACAAATTTAGATAGAGTATTTTAGCATGCGATATCCTGATGATATCCTGATGATACTTGAAATATCTTGAAGATAAGCATATCAATAAGAAAAAGTTAAAAATCACACAACACCAGGTTATAGTCCAACAGGTTTAACTGGAAGCACTAGCTTTCAGAGCGACGCTCCTTCATCAGGTGGTTGTGAAGGAGCAGCGCTCCGAAAGCTAGTGCTTCCAATTAAACCTGTTGGACTATAACCTGGTGTTGTGTGAGTTTTAACTTTGTACACCCCAGTCCAACACCGGCATCTCCAAATCATAAGAAAAAGGGACAACAGTAGACCACTTGCCCTTCAAACCTCCTCCACCATTAAATAAGATCATAGCTGATCAGATTTTAACTTCAACTCTACATTCCTGCAAACCCTGAAGAACTTTTCATTCTCTGAGTAATCAAGAATCTGTCTCCCTCTGTCTTAGCAATATTGAAAGATTCTGTACTCACTGCCTTCTGAAGAAGAGAATTCCAAAAACTCACGACCATCAGAGAGAAAGAAATGTTTATTCACCTTTCTCTTAAGTGGGCGATCCCCTTATTTTTCTCCCACAAGAGGAAACATCGTTTCGACATCCACCCAGTCAACTCCCCTCAGGATCTGATATATTTCAATTCAGTCACCTCTGACTCTTCTAAACTCCAGAGGATACAAGCCTAGCCTGTCCAGCCTTTCCTCCAAGGTATTCCTTTGTCACATCCATCAAATGCACATTTCAACAAGCAAATTCATAACCTATAACCTGAAGTAAAGTATCACTATCAACACCTGTCAAAAGCTAAGCAGTTTAGAAAGAGAGTTGAAAAACAGTATTACCTGAATAATAAACATCATCTGAAGCTTGGAGCAACTTTTAAGTATGAGAGAACAGAACCAAAAGAGACAAATTTGTTGTATTCGACATTGCTAATTGCAATGTTTAATTCAAATCACAAGAATCATTGTTTAAATGATCATAAAACATTGATTGGAGTTTTAAAAGGAACCCAAATGGAAAACTGAAGTGAAAAATATGTTGTGGGTAATTTGATAGCTGACTAAACTAATTTGGAAAATTAAAGTTACCTTGGAATCTCATCATTATGAAACTGACTTTTAATGTCTTGGGTTCTGTTTTCAATTCTGCCACATTTAATATTATAACCCATTTATGATTCACTTTCTGTTTGACAGCTGAAGCCTTTGCATGCAAGAAACGTATTGTCAGATATTGATATTAATCATCCTATCTTGTTTTGTCTAGTTCTTACAATCATTATGGTTGACTCCTGTGTTCCACTTAAATCCTGCACTTGTTTTGACTATTTGTCAATCTACACGCATTTCTTTGAGCTATCTGTCCATCTTGTGCAATGTGTCATCTCCTTCCAAAATGGAATCACACTTTATCAACTGTCTTTCCCCTTTTGTTCATTTTTGCACGTTCTCTTCATACACTTTCTTGCTTCCTCTAGTCCTGTATTTTGTCCCTCATTTGAGTGACTTTCTCATGCTGTGTTTTTTCTCATTCAGCCTTTTTGAAAGTCTGACCTTTGTTCACCCAAGTATCGTTTCGATCCTCACAGCTCAGAGCAGCTTTTAACCTCCAAATGTTGCCAAAGAAATATGTTCCACACTGTGTCTATTAAGTAATTAAACATAAAGTAAAAGCTGATCTTTAAAATGCTATTTATCTTCATATTTCAACTGTGATCAATAAATTAGACCTTATTGATTAACATGAAAGTTAGATTTGCAAATACACTAAAATATGTGTTTCTGAAGTCAATTAGCATTATGTGCTACATTTATTTCAATCTTTTGCTTCAAGCACCACTATATATAAGAAAAAACGATTTGATCATTCACATGTTGCTATTTGTGAGAATTGATTGGGTGTGCATTGATTGCTGCATTTCCTGCAATAACAATAGTGACAAAACTTCAAAAGTAATTACCTTTGTGCAATTCTTGAAATATAAACATAGTCCTTTTAGACAAAAGAGATATTGGTTCAAAACTAAAAATTGATCTTGCTTTAATTAGTTTCATTGATAAAACTCCCATCCTTGTAAAAATTGCAATGATCCTGTACCAGTCAATATTCCACAGATTAAAACAAAACTCATAAAGTTTGCAACAGACGAAGTTGATTACTTAAATGAGAAAACTTTTAAAAATTATATTTATGGATCACTTTAACATTTGCACCTCACCATTATCGAGGTTAAATTACTTTGCTGAAAAGTCTTTCAGTTCATCTATCAGCACTTCATTAAAATAATAATGGACTGAGAGGATTAGGTATTATGTTCTGTCTAGACGTCAGGCAAAACTAGCATGTCTTTGAAAAAAGTACTTAATCATTTTAACAAAGGACTTTTGGAAAATGCCAAGAGTTATATTGGCACTTCTCAGCTGAGTTGTTCTATAAACTGAATTTTTTTCCGCACTCTGTGTGCCTCCAGGTGTTTTTACGAGAGAAACAATAGCACATTGTTGCAGAAATTAAAGCTATCACTTATCTTTCTCTTTTGCGTTTTTTTAAAAACAGACTGTTCGGGGTCAAGCCAAGCACTAAGCAAGCTCCTGTCACAACAACTGAAAACATGAAGAACTCCACAGTCATTTCCAATCCTCATGCCACCATGAACCAGCAGAACAGTTTGGACTCTCCTCCATCCTGTTTAGGCAGTGGAGGCAGCAGCCCACTCTACAACAAGACGACAGACATGATACAATCGCCCCTGGCCTCCAGTCCAGCATCAGTCCATTCCACAAATTCAAATGGTGCACCATGGGGCGTCAGTCAGAGCAGCTCCTCCACCATAAGTAAAGATGGTCCTGGCTATCAGTCAGTCAACAGTCTACACACCAGCTGTGAATCCATTGACATCTCCCTAAGCAGTGGGGGTGGTCTAAGTCATCACAACTCAACTAGTGGCTTGGTCCCTTCTTCCAAAGAAGATTGTCTTACTCCCTTTGTGAGGACTAACAGCATTAAGACAGCTATGTCTGAGAGGTAGGAAACACATGGTATATCTTTTTAAAACTTTATAGATTAGCAGCTGTCCTATTTTTACAAATGAACTCAATCAATGTCCTTATTAATGGGATTGTCATTCATGACAGCCTCGCAATTCATGTGGTGGTTTTAGGAAGGTGGAATGCTTGATGAATTTGCCCAATAGGTCATTTATTTACATCATCTGTCTACTTAGTGTGTCTCTTGAGTTGTCTTTTTCCTATTTCCTATTTAATTTCCTTTAGTAAAAGTTTTATTTGCTCAATTTTTATTCACTCATTTTGTAATATCTTTGAGACATGAGTTTATCTCAGCTTCCCTCATGCTTTGAAATGAAATTTAAACTTTTTTGGGTGATAGCTGTTGGACAGATTGAGGCAGTGATGATAACCCTGACCCACTGCATAGTCTTCCCTGAAAATCTGTGTCATGGAGAATTTGAGAAGGAGTGCCATTGATTGAGGATAAATTGAAAAGATTGGACTTAAGGTTTGACACCGGGCAGCACAGTGGCACAGTGGTTAGCACTGTTGCCTCACAGTGCCAGAGACCTGGGTTCAATTCCCACCTCGGACTACTGTCTGTGTGGAGTTTGCACGTTCTCCCCGTGTCTGCGTGGGTTTCCTCCGGGTGCTCCGGTTTCCTCCCACAGTCCAAAGATGTGCAGGTCAGGTGAATTGGCCATGCTAAATTGCCTGTAGTGTTAGGTAAGGGGTAAATGTAGGGGAATGGGTGGGTTACGCTTCGGCGGGTCAGTGTGGACTTGTTGGGCCGAAGGGCCTGTTTCCACACTGTAATCTAATCTAATCTAATCTAAGATGAGAAATTTGTGGGTGTAAGCAGTGGGAGAGCATCAGGAGAAAACAATAATAAATAGACTCAATGAAGTCTCAAGGAATTAATCCTCAGGATGAAAAATTATTTCTTGTTACTGTGCCACCCAGGATGACTTGCATGCCATGAGAAATATGATGCTAAACTTAGACACTAGAGGATTCACATCAATTCAGTTTTTGGCAGGTACTACTCAATAAATGCATGCCTGAACACCAACTTCAGTGTTAACCCAATGCCAATGACATTGGGATATAGATTTGTCCTGTAAAAAAGATCAAAAAGCTTTTAGACATGGTAGTCAATTCACCATTTCCCACTTTGGGCTACAGACCAACAGTTAATTTATACCCCATTATTTTGTGCTTGCTAGCTTTTAAATCCCCTTAAGGCAAATGGTTACAAGGAGTCTGAGATTATTGCATTTTCTTAAGTGTAAATTTTGACTTGCAACTTAGTTAATGCATAGTAGGCCAACAGACTATCATGATCAATATAAATAAAAATCTTGCATCAATCACATATCCATAGTGATGCATCTCTGAAAGATATCACACCTCCATAGCAGATATGGATGAACAAACATTCCTCAGTTGAGTGCTATCTGTTAAGTTAGATATGTTAAGGAGTTTGAATGTCTAGTTGACTGAATCAAACTTATAATACATCAATTGGGCAGTGACAAGTCTAAACATTTAATTGGTTCATGTTTTAAATGCTACCATATTCAGTCCAAAAAGTGGATGGGATTATCTGCTCCTGGAGTTGACAAGTGTGGAGGAAGGAAGGGTCTTCATTAGACAGGAGAGTGATATATCCAAACTGTACCACCTTCCCATCGCCAGTGGAATGAGAATCTTGTGGGAAGGCCTGTGGTCGACCATCCTTCCCCCTCCATCACCAGTCGATGCCCATAACTGACTGGTGAAGGATGACTTAATGTTCTTAGTCACCACTGTTGTGATTGACCCAGCTGCGGTTACCACATGGTGTCGCTGATTGCTGCTGCCCTGTGGGAGGGATAGGGCGAAATGTTCTCTCAATCAAAGGCAGTCAAAGTCTCATTGAGTGATTAGACATTAGGCAGATGTATACCAGCTGGGGGGGGGAGTTGTTGCTCACCAACACACAAACGCCACCCTCCCATTCCCACATCCCATAACTCCAGGAAACCCGAGTCCCAGATAAGTCATGAAGAAGCCATTCAGCCCATCATGTCTGCACCTGCTGTCCCAATAGGTATTACTCTTTTCCCCATAACCTACACACACATTGTTTCTATTCAAATAAAGATCCATTGCCCTCTTGGCTGTCTCAGCTGAGCCTGCCTGCTCCATATTTATAGACAGTGCATTTGAGACCCCAACCACCCATTGTGTGAAAATGGGACACATCTCATCACAAGCCCACACTGCTTCACACATCATCCTTTTTATTTATTCACCTGGGCATTGCTGGTTGGACCAGTGTTCAATGTACATTCAATAGTCCATAATTGCTCTTTGAGAAAATGATGGTGAGCTGCCTTGTTGAACCGCACAGTCCATGTGCAAGAGGAAGACCCACAGTCCTACACCAATCCACCATCCTGGCATTTGGAGGATGGGATGGAATGGAGTGGGGGGAGATGTTGTACCAGCAGCAGCCACAGTCTGTTCATGACGCTGTTATGTGCAAGAGTCCTCTGATTGGCCACAAGCTCTCACTGACCCCTCCACCCTGAAGGTCTTGATTCCGAGCAAAGGCTTTGCTGGTGCCCTCACAAATGCCTGATTGGTGTGTGTCTCAGCAGAAACAGCAGCATAGCAGTCTCACCAACTCTCCCAACAGGCAGGCCAGACCCCCAGTGTGCCTCAACAACACTGCGTCACCATCAAAAAAAATCATCAGATCCAGTCAGTAGCCTTAACACTGATTTTACCTAATGGCTTTGTATGTGTAAAACCGCTATTTTCAACAGGATTATGCATGTGTCTGAGGAATTTGTAAGCCTGCTGACCTTAACTCTGATTAAAAATGTTCACACAGTATTGCTGGATCAAAATCCTGGAACTCCCTCCCTGACAGCATTGAGCAAATGCTCATTATAAATGGACCACACTAATTCCAAATGGCAGCTCACCACAGCACTTGATGAGCCAATTGGCCTCCTCTTCATCATAACATTTCTGTGATTCTGCAATTCTCCAGAGCAATTGTGGATGGGCAAAAAAGTCAGCCCTCCTGTGATGCCCATGTCCCAGGAATTAAATTTAAAAATTACCCTGACTGAAAATGTTTTCCTTCATACTGGTCTGTTGCTTCCTCTGCTCCTGAGATTATATTTCCACAGGGCTCCCAAACTTGTTGACTTGTTTAACTGAGCTTATTTTCCAACTTTTCTACAGCTTGAAGCATTTCACTTTACAGCCTGTAATAAGTAAGAGGCTGCCCATTGTTGAGCCACTAAGCCCACCCAACCTCACCTGAGTGTTACTGTACAGCAGCCCTCCATGCCCACTGGTCTTTCACCCCACTGCTGCCAGATGAGCAGCTTCATCCTACCCATCCTACCCTGCCAGATCTCAGCTCTCTGTCTTTTGCCAGTCTCTGGAGCAACTCACTTGCGCAATTACGTTCCCATCTCTTGGTGGTGCCAAGCTGTTGCCCAATTCCCCATATCTACCATCTCTTGGCTCTATACATCACTGTTTATGTGCTATCATTCTTTGAACAATCCAGAATGATCATTGCATTTAACAAGTTCCACATGAGTCACAACTTCTGTCCATTAATTACTTGTTTCTAAGTTTACTATATTTTCCCTTTTCAGTAGTTTATAGAATTAATTTTCTGATCTGTTGTGACATTGTAGTGTTGAAATTGGAAATTTTAACTGAACCAAATGTCTAATTTTGCTGTTGGATGTAGATATAATTATTCTTGGATCTGCTAATATTGTTTATCTTTTCTCATTTCTTTCTTTCCTATGTGATAATCTATCTTTTCTTCTTTGTTCTTCCCTTCACTGCTTGGTTCCATCCATAGCCCTCTCTCTTCCCCTACTGCTAGTCCCAAATTCAACAGAAATACATTACCAAGGAAGCAAGACAGGTAATATTAATAATCAGACAAATAGTTTGGTTGAAAGTGTCTGTGGTTTCAAGGACCATCTGTGTTCATCATTAACGCCTTGGCAAACCTGCTCCCAATGTTCTAAAATTTTGTGTTGTGTTTTATTTGAGCAATAGTGTTTCTTAAATAGTGTGTTGGCTTTTAAAACAAACATCAAGATTAGGATCCCCCATACTTGAAATGAAAAGACCATCATAACCTTTATGTACGAATTGTTCCTCTAAGTGTAGATTTGAGTAGAACTCAAATAAATATTTGACACTTTAAATAAACCTTGTCTTAAATGCAAAATAGTTTGAAAGTGGCACACGTGAGATTCCCTTATGACTCAACCGGGAAATAAAAGGCAGAATGTTCCCAATTCTGGTCCCATCTTCACTAAATTTGCCAGGTAGGTCAGGATTATTTTAGTTTTGGTTCCAGTCATCTTTGGTTAGGGATAAGGCCAAGTCAATACTTGTTCCTTCTCGGGTGATCGTAATCCTGTGACTTTGACTGGAAAAGTGAAATGATGATTGCGTTTGGTCATGAATCATTCAGGACGCTAGCATTTACTGGGCTGATAACTAGAAAACAAATCATGCAGCATGCAAGAGTGACTGAACCATGGAGATTTACTTGAGGATAAGTGAGTGCATTTAGAAAAGCAAAGTAAATGGAAGGGAGGAGCAAAGGGTGGAATGGCAGTGATTCGTGAAGGGAGTGATGGTACAAACACTAATTGCCTTTGTTTTAAAATATGACATTTAAAAATAATTAATATTATTGCTGCTGACAACAAATTGTGCCTGTATTTGTACATTTGTGATCTGGAATACTTAACACATATTAATTGCTCCCTGATATTTTAACAGTAAACATTCTTATCAGAAAAAAAAATGGAATCAAATCAAATCAAATTGACGTGTTCCAACAAATTATTCTCCTTAATCCTAAAATTAATCTCAGCTGATCCTTGATACATGGTCCACCCGTATCCAAGGTTTTGGTCAATAGCATGTCTCAATGGTACAGTGGTGTGGAAACACATGTCCATGTACTGATGGGAATTGCCAAGAGTAAATTCTGCTTCACAGGAAAAATAACCTTTTTCATTTAAAAATGGAAACTTATCAAAATGGAAGTATTTGTGAATTATCCTGTCAACAAGTTGAAGCTTCAGGTCCTCTTATATTCTAAAAGTTCAGAAGGCTGAGAGAATATGTTTGCAATGTTTGAACTTGGGAAAGATTATTTTAACTGTTGAAAATGTGTTGCTGGAAAAGCGCAGCAGGTCAGGCAGCATCCAAGGAACAGGAGAATCAACGTTTCGGGCATAAGCCCTTCTTCAGGAATGAGGAAAGTGTGCCCAGCAGGCTAAGATAAAAGGTAGGGAGGAGGGACTTGGGGGAGGGGGGTTGGAAATGCGATAGG
>NC_057725.1:5290159-5365144 GCF_004010195.1 Chiloscyllium plagiosum
TTCAAGGAGCTATGAACCTGCACTCCAAGGTCTCTTTGTTCAGCAACACTCCCTAGGACCTTACCATTAAGTGTATAAATCCTGCTAAGATTTGCTTTCCCAAAATGCAGCACATCGCATTTATCTGAATTAAACTCCATCTTCCACTCCTCAGCCCATTGGCCCAAGGTCCTGTTGTAATCTGAGGTAACCCTCTTCACTGTCCACTACACCTCCAATTTTGTGTCATCTGCAAACTTACTAACTATACCTCTTATGCTCACATCCAAATCATTTCTGTAAATGACGAAAAGTCGTGGACCCAGCACCGATCCTTGTGGCACTCCATTGGTCACAGGCCTCCAGTCTGAAAAACAGCCCTCCACCACCACCCTCTGTCTTCTACTTTTGAGCCAGTTGTGTATCCAAATGGCCAGTTCCCTTTGTATTCCGTAAGATCTAATCTTGTGAACCAGTCTCCAATGGGGAACCTTGTCGAACACCTTACTGAAGTCCATATAGCTCGCATCTACCACTCTGCCCTCATCAATCCTCTTTGTTACTTCTTCAAAAAACTCAATCAAGTTTGTGAGACATGATTTCCCACTCACAAAGCCATGTTGACTATCCCTAATCAGTCCTTGCCTTTCCAAATATATGTACATCCTGTCCCTCAAGATTCCCTCCAACAACTTGCCCACTAACGACAATGGGCTCACTGGTCTATAGTTCCCTGGCTTGTCCTTATCACCTTCCTTAAACAGTGGCACCACATTAGCCAACCTCCAGTCTTCTGGCACCTCACCTGTGACTATCGATGATATAAATATCTCAGTGAGAGGCCCAGCAATCACTTGCCTAGCTTCCCACAGAGATCTAGGGTACGCCTGATCAGGTCCTGGGGATTTATCCACCTTTATGTGTTTCAAGACATCCAACACTTCCTCCTCTATAATTTTGACATTTTTCAAGATGTCACCATATTTCCCTACATTCTCTATCTTCCATGTGCTTTTCCACAGTAAATACTGATGCAAAATACTCGTTTAGTATCTCCCCCATTTTCTGTGGCTCCACACAAAGGCTGCCTTGCTTATCTTTGAGGGGCCCTATTCTCTCCCTCGTTACCCTTTTGTCCTTAATGTATTTATAAAAACTCTTCGTATTCTCCTTAATTCTGTTTGCCAAAGCTATCTCATGTCCCCTTTTTGCCCTCCTGATTTCCCTCTTAAGTATACTCCTACTGCCTTTATAATCTTCTAAGGATTCACTTGATCTATCCTGTCTATACCTGACATATGCTTCCTTCTTTTTCTTAACCAAACCCTCAATTTTTAGTCATCCAGCATTCCCTATATCAGCCTTTCCTTTCACCTTGACAGGAATATACATTCTCTGGACTCTCGTTATCTAATTTCTGAAGGCTGCCCATTTTCCAGCTGTCCCTTTACCTGCGAACATCTGCCCCCTACCAGCTTTTGAAAGTCCTTGCCTAATACCGTCAAAATTAGCCTTCCTCCAATTTAGAACTTCAACTTTTAGACCTGGTCTATCCTTTTCCATCACTATTTTAAAACTAATAGAATTATGGTCGCTGGCCCCAAAGTGCTCCCCCACTAACACCTCACTCATCTGCCCTGCCTTCTTTCCCAAGAATAGGTTAAGTTTTGCACATTCTCTGGTAGGAACATCCACACACTGAATCAGGAAATTTTCTTGTACACACTTAACAAATTCCTCCCCATCTAAACTCTTAACTCTATGGCAGTCCCAGTCTGTGCTTGGAAAGTTAAAATCCCCTACCATAACCCCCCTATTATTCTTACAGAGAGTTGAGATCTCCTTACAAATTTGTTTTCAATTTCCTGCTGACTGTTAGGGGGTCTATAATACACACTGTGACAAAATAAAGACACACTACGTTAGTGCTGTTGCTGTGTGATTAGTTGCTAGGTCCTTCTCTTCACCCTGGCCTTTCACTTCTGATTGTTATTCTCAGCAATGGTCAAGGTGAGATTTTGGAACTTGGTGTGCCATGCACTCTTGGCACAAACCAGCACTTCCATCTCATTCCAAATACTTTTCTATTCCTCATTTATCGTTGAGTTGCTCTGTTTTGCTGATGCTTCAAAGAGAAATGGTAATCATATGGTTTACCTGTACATCAGCTAACAGTTTAAAATTTCCATATGATATTTTTGTGTCAACAATTCTCTCTCACCTGCATAAGATGTTATTTTCCATTTTTTTTAAGGATCTAAAGGTATTTTACCGGGGCAACGTTTTCACACAGAGGGTGGTACGTTTATGTAATGAGCTGCCAGAGAAAGTGGTGGAGGCTGGTATAATTGCAATGTTTAAAAGGCATTTGGATGAGTATATGAATAGGAAGGGTTTGGAGGAACATGGGCCAGGTGCTGTCAGGTGGGACTAGATTGGGTTGAGATATCTGGTCGGCATGGATGGGTTGGACCAAAGTGTCTGTTTCCATGCTATACATCTCTATGACTCTATGTTCGCTACCTTTGTTATTAACAAGGAAGGTAAATGTGTAGAGCTGAAGAACAGACTATTTTAATTAAAATAATATTACATGAAAATATGTGGTTTAATTGTCACACAATATTTTTGCATTGTGTCTTAATTAACAAGTGAAACAGCACAAGGGGAGTGGTGGTGATTTGGTAATTTTACTGGGCTAGTAATCTGGAAATCCAGACCATAGGGATTTGAATCTTGTCAAGAATTAAAGTCACATTTAATTGTTATAATGAACCAATCTGGTTTACAAATATCTCTTCGGGATGGAAATCTGCCACCCTTCCTTGGTCAGACCCACGTATGACTCCAGACCCACAGTAATGTGGTTAACTTTTAATTTCTCTGCAGTCAGTTAAAGATGGGAAATAAATTCAAATCCCAGGAAAAAGAATTATTAACCAGATTCTTTCCAATTGTGGTCGTGCCCCTTTCAATTTTGCAACAGCTTTGTGCCACTGCCTTCTATTTCAGGAAGAAATATTAACCAACAGGCACTGTAACTAATTAAACATAATTTACTCAAATCTTATTTTAAATGACAAAAGATCATCAAATGTCACTGAGCCATATAATCTTAGAATATTGACGGAGTAGCAGCATGTTTTACACTTATGTAAAAGAAGGAAGCATATGTAAGGTATAGACAGGACAGATAGATTGAATCCTTATAAGAGTATAAAGCAAATAGGAGTATACTTAAGAGGGAAATGGGAAATCAGGAGGGCAAAAAGGGGACATGAGATAGCTTTGGCAAATAGAATTAAGGAGAATCCAAAGAGTTTTTACAAATACATTAAGGACAAAAGGGTAACTAGGGAGAGAATAGGACCTCTCAAAGATCAGAAAGGACGCCTTTGTGTGGAGCTGCAGAAGATGGGGAGATACTAAAATGAGTATTTTGCATCAGTATTTACTGCGGAAAAGGATATGGAAGATATAGACTGTAAGGAAATAGATGGTGACAACTTGCAAAATGTTCAGATTACAAAGGAGGAAGTGCTGGATGTCTTGAAACGGGTAAAGGTGGATAAATACCCAGGACCCGATCAGGTGTACTCTAGAACTCTGTGGGAAGCAAGGGAAGTGACTGCTGTGCCTCTTGCTGAGATATTTGTATCATCAATAGTCACAGATGTGGTGCCGGAAGACTGGAGGTTGGCTAACGTGGTGCCACTGTTTAAGAAGGGTGGTAAGGACAAGCCAGGGAACTATAGATCAGTGAGCTTGACATCGGTGGCGGGCAAGTTGTTGGAGGGAATCCTGAGGGAATCCTGAGGGTACATATATTTGGAAAGGCAAGGACTGATTAGGGATAGTCAACATGGTTTTGTGCGTGGAAAATCATGTCTCACAAAATTGATTGAGGTTTTTCAAGAAGTAATAAAGAAGATTGATGAGGGCAGGGCAGTAGATGTGATCTATATGGACTTCAGTAAGGCGTTCGACAAGGTTCCCCATGGGAGACTGATTAGCAAGGTTAGATCTCACGGAATACAGTGAGAACTAGCCATTTGGACACAGAACTGGCTCAAAGGTGGAAGAGAGAGGGTGGTAGTGGAGGGTTGTTTTTCAGACTGGAGGCCTGTGACCAGTGGAGTGCCACAAGGGTCGGCGCTGGGTCCTCTACTTTTTGTCATTTAAATAAATGATTTGGATGCGAGCACAAGAGGTACAGTTAGTACGTTTGCAGATGACACCAAAATTGGAGGTGTAGTGGACAGTGAAGAGGGTTACCTCAGATTACAACAGGATCTTGACAAGATGGGCCAAAGGGCTGAGAAGTGGCAGATGGAGTTTAATTCAGATAAATGCGAGGTGCTGCATTTTGGGAAAGCAAATCATTTAATGGTAAGGTCCTAGGGAGTGTTGCTGAACAAAGAGACCTTGGAGTGCAGGTTCATAGCTCCTTGAAAGTTGAGTCGCCGGTAGATAGGATAGTGAAGAAGACGTTTGGTATGCTTTCCTTTATTGGATTATTGAGTACAGGAGTTGGGAGGTCATGTTGCGGCTGTACAGTATGAGGGGCATGGATAGGATAAATAGGAAAAGTCTTTTCCCGTGGTGGGGGAGTCCAGAACTAGAGGGCATAGTTTTAAGGTGAGAGGGGAAAGGTATAAAAGAGACGTAAAGGGCAACTTTTTCACACAGAGGGTGATACGTGTATGGAATGAGCTGCCAGAGGAAGTGGTGGAGACTGGTACAATTGCAACATTTAAGAGGCATTTGGATGGGTGTACGAATAGGAAGGGTTTGGAGGGATATGGGCCGGGTGCTGGCTGGTGGTAATAGATTGGGTTTGGATATTTGGTCAGCATGGAAGGGTTGGACCAAAGGGTCTGTTTCCCTGCTGTACACCTCTATGACTCTATAATGCCTGAATTATCTATATGTGCAATCACACTAGTATTCTTTTGTGTAAATTGCTTATCAATGGCATACCAACATTTAGCCACATCAGAGCAGATGCATTGTCAATTTTAAAGTTGGGTTTGTGTGTCTGAGTCGAGAAATGTGTTGTATAAGTGTGTAACATATGTGTTAATGTGTTATATGTATCTGTGCAGTGTATATGTGTGTGTTTGCATATGTAATTGGTATGTGGTGTGAGGTGTACGTGTATCTGGGGATGTGAGCAGTGTATGAGTATGTGTTTGCCTATGTGTAGAAAGCATGCTATATTGTGTGAGTTGTCTGTGAATATGTGTATGTGTAGTCTGTTGTGTGGGAGAGAGCAATGTAGTAGGTGTGCTTATTTGTGTGTATGCAATATTTGTGTATTGTCAGTAGACTGTTTGTGTGTTATTTTTGTGTATGTACTATTTCTTAATGGTGACTCGCCATATACACTCATGTATAGGTTGATCTCATGTATAAGTCCACCCCTTATTTTGGCCAAAAGATCTGGTATTTTTCATATACATTATGTATAAGTCAACCCTCATTTCTCAGGGGTCTCTTCCTGACCATATATGCAGCGTTAAAGAGCATGAGTTGCACATTTTTGATTCAAGTACAATACCTACATTATCACATGTTACGCACACCATTTATGCAGCATGATTTTCAAATTTTTAAGTTGAATGTTGATATATATATATATATATAGTTTATATTTATTTATGTAATATTTCTATACATATATTTGACCTGTGCATATAAATATCCACATAACTTATGGTAGCCCTCGACCTTGACTTCCTGCTGTTGCCTCAGTTTCTTGGAAGTAGGTGTTGTGTGTGCAGTTGTGCTCTGTACTTATTGTAAAACTCCCCCAAATTCAATAATGGCCATACTTCTTTTCATTTTGTTGTTTATTATTTTATGTAGCGATCTGGCTCTTCTTTGTCCATTTTTTGACTTATGCCAAGCAGGAATTTCATCTCCTCGAATACAACACCTCACGTATAAGTCAACCCCTAATTTCAGCTGAAGACAATGGTCTTCAAAACTCTATCTATACACGAGTATATACGGTATTTATACACCATCAATTAATCTTTTAAACTTGAGGCAGGTCCAAATGATTCAGAGGTAACATCCATTAGATATTGGTTTAATGTTTTGAATAAATCTGTACTGTGCCTCCATGGATTGCTTAAGAGAAATATGCCAATATGTAAATCTCCAAAAATCAGGGGGTATTTTCCTCAGTACAGTCAGGTGCTTGCTGAAGATGTGTTGCTCTGTGTTTGAACACACACCATTAACACTGATTGCAACCAAGAACTGTTTGGTGCAATGCTTTATAGACCGTGTGGAGAAAAAAGATTATCACTGCCACAGACAAGAAAAATGAAGCCCAGAATGCCTAACCCTAAATCATATCAAAATATCTTATCCTGAATTGAAAATATACATGTTAAATATTGCCAGAAATATGTTTCCTTCATTGTACGAGAGGTGACTCCACTGTGTAGTTTATATCAAACAGCAGCTTGATTATTACCATACTTCAAGATGTCAGTTGGATTAACTAGATGGATAGAGTGCTGTTTGTATGACTAGATTCCCTACAGTGTGGGGGAATAGGCCCTTTAGCCCAATAAGTCCACACTGATCCTCCAGAGAGTAACCCACTTCGCTCTGACTAATGCACTTAACGCTATGGGCGATTTAGAATTGTCAATTCACCTAACCTGCACATCTTTGGACTGTGGGAAGAAACCAGAGCGCCCAGAGCAAATGTGCAAACCTCCACAGAGATAGTCACCCAAGGCTGGAATTGAACCTGGGATCCTGGTGTTGTGAGACAGCAGTGCTAACCACTGTGCCACCCTAAAGTACATTTGCTGCTTCCTAATAAAGTGATAATGTGAGTACAAAACATCACCAATGAATTAAACAATGCAAATCCAGTGACTTATATCAGCCAACACACCTAATAATGTACAAAACATTTGTTTCTGTTAGTAATAATGGAAGATAATTCAATGAAGTACGATGCCAGAAATCTGAAATAGAAACAGAAAATTCTGCTGGAAATATTTGGCAAGTTTGGGATCATCTGCGGGGAGAGAAAGGGAGTTAGGTCAGACACTGGCAGACCTGCTGAATATTTTCAGTGTTTTCTGAAGTTAGCTCTATATATCACATTGCGAATGAAAGAAAAGTGTTGGAATTATTAGTTTTTAATAAGCAGTCAGTAGATGCTTGCTCATAGTCTTTGCATTTTAAATTTGTGAGACTAGGGACCAGTTTAAAGTACAGTCTCTGTATTTGCTTTATCACAGATCTGCTAGTTACGCGGAAAGTTTTGGCATAAATGTTTTTCACGTCATTAACTTTGTCTCCAGGTACAAACTGCCATTTTGTTTTCTGATATTGAACAAATGTCATTGGCGAGGATTTCAGTTTTGGTTACATGTTGACGTTTAAGACCTTACATGTTTGAATACATGGTGTTTGAATACATATCTTGCTGTCTGTTAACTTTCCAACTGGTACTTTTCTTAGCTGTCTTCTCACTTTCCTACAGTGACCCGCAGCTTGATAGGAATACCTTGCCTAAGAAGGGATTCAGGTATTGGTACTTCCCTCATAAGTAATTGCTTTTTGTATCGCTGGCATCAGGCACCATGTAAATATGGCAGTGCGAGTCCATTTTCGTTTGTGCTAGCATCTCACTGTCTTTCTTTTACCACTTTTTTGCTTTTTTGTGCGAGTACATAGCTTGAACTTTGGAATGTTTTGGAATATGACGTGACCGCGGCTTTCGCTGGACTGGCTGTTGTGAGCATGAATGCTAGTGCTTTTGCAAAAATGTCTGATGGCTGTAAGTCATGTATGATGAGTCTGGTTTTTGTGTGCATCGTTTCCTGCCTCCCCTCCCCTTAATTCTTCATTGCCAAGTTTCCTTCTAGGCCAGTGAAGGCAAGGGATAAAACTATTGACAGCGGCAATTCAAGCTTTGGGTTCACAGCAGAATCAATGCATCGTTAATGGTGGCACCAAGGAGCATTTTACTCAGAAGAACCAAAGTCGGGTCTGTCTACTTCTTGGCCACAACTGCAGGCTGGGGCTATTTCTGGCAGCAGGCCCTGGTCTTGTTGGTAATGCGTCAGTCTGAGAGATCTCTCAGACATTGCTTTGTTCATTCGGTTAGGGAGAGTGGGCAGCTCTTTGAGGCTACGGGGAGAGAGGCTGTTATTGCTCTGGCAGGAGGCCACAGGTAGAGGTTGCCAAGAGGTTAGGCAACACACGAGGATAACTCCACCAGGAGGTGTCCTTTTGAAGACGTATGAAATAGTGTAAAGTTAACCCCTCCACAGGCTAACTGAGAGGTCTCTTGGCTGGCTGCAGTGAGGCAGCTCCAACAGGAGGCGCCATCGTGCTGTAGAAGGTCATGGTCTGGACGGGTTAATGTTCATTTTGCATTTGGCTCCACCCATTCTCCTGATGTGACAGACAATGTCTGGGTGGAGACACAGATTTGTACTCTAGCTTTCAGCGGGAGCAGATGGATCTGGACCAGCTCTCTAAAGGTACTAGTTATTATACCGAACAAATATAGTTGTACGGATTTTATCATGGTTTTTGTTAGACAGATTTTAAATCAGTAAAGAGAATCAAGAGCTATGGGCAATAGGCAAGAAAGTGATAGTGAGGATTATCAGATCAGCCATTGAATGGTATAGCAGACTTGCTGGGTTGAATGGCCGACCTCCTACATCTTCCGATCTATGGCTATCTAAGAACAGAGCCTATCCTGTAGCTACTCTACAGTGATGCATCCCTTATCACCAATCTCTAGAAAGGCTCAATATAAAGTAAAGACAACAAAGGCTCGTTGGCAGCAAACTTCCTCAAACAACCATTACTCAGTACACGGCTGGTCACAGGGGCAATAGCAGAAGGTACCAGGAGTGTCATCTGGAAAATGGCACATGTAGAATCCTGTTGCCAACCTCCTGTTGAGGAGAATGTTCATATGCTATCCACATGCACAGTCAGCCCACAAAGGGCAAGTTATCAGACATCAGAGCAGGAGTATGGGAATTGAACCCACAGTGTAGGTATCTCTCTGCATTGCACTTTTGCCCTTGGATGCTGCCTGAACTGCTGTGCTCTTCCAGCACCACTAATCCAGAATTGCAAACAAGGTACCCAGCCAACTGACCTATGTTAAACAGGCTTGCAGATTGCAATGGAGAAGTCCCGACTACTTGTTGGGTACATATTTAAGGTAGACAGAGAGACTTTGCACCACTCAGCTGTTTTTCGGTGGTAGGTCTCTCCCACGTCATTTCGAGAAGCATGGTATTGCATAGACTTATAGATACTTACAGCGGAAAAGGAGGCCAGTCAGCACATCATTTTTACACTCATCAACAAAGATCTGACTGCACTAATCCCATTGTTCAGGAATTTTTCCAACATCTTGGATGGCAATCCGAATGAAAGAGTTAACTATCCTTATTTAGTCACAAAAGATTGCTGTATCATTTACAGATAGTGCTGTTAGCCTCATGGGCATTTTTACCCATCAGGGCGAAAGTGAGGACTGCAGATGCTGGAGATTACAGTCGAGAGTGTGGTGCTGGAAAAGCACAGCAGGTCAGGCAGCATCCGAGGAGAAGGAGAATCGACGATTCGGGCAAAAGCTCTTCATCATTTTTACCCATCAGTCTGGCGCACTGTTTTCACATGGACATGTACAGTATTGTAAAATTATGATAAGGCCACTGTTGGAGTACTGTGTACAGTTCTGGTCACTTGGCTGTAGGAAGGATGTTTTTAAACTGGAAGAGTGCAAAAAAGATTTGCAAGGATGTTATTGAGTCTGGAGGGTTTGAGTTATAAGGAAACGCTGGATAGGCTTGGATTTTATTCCCTTGAGCGTAGGAGGCCAAGGGATGACTATGGTGATTGTAATGAGGTCAGCCAGGTAGACATAATAGAATGAACTCTGTGATTGGGGCTGTTAACCTGGCCCAGTCAGGGAGTCCTGGCTGACAGGGGTGTCAGAGGTTCTGTTCAATCAGGGAGCTGGCTCTGAGGGAGCTGGATCAGTGTCAAGGACTCTCCATATATTAATGAAGGGAGACTTGGTGATGGGATACCGGCCTCTGTGGAGTTAATTCAGTAACCTCATTGAGGTTTATAAAATCATGAGGGGCATAGATAAGCTGAATAGCTAGGATCTTTTCCCTAGGGTAGAGGAGTCCAAAACTGGAGAGCATAGGTTTAAGCTAAGAAGGGAAAAATTTAACAAGGACCTAAGGGGCAACTTTTTCACACAGAAAGTAGTGTGGACATTGAATGAGCTGCCGGGGAGGTGATAGAGGTGAGTACAGTTACAACATTTAAAAGACATTTGGACAGGTAGATGAATAAGAACACTTTAGAGGGATGTAGGTCAAATGTAGCTGAAAAATGTGTTGCTGGAAAATTGGGACTCATTCAGTTAAATAAATCTGGTTGTCATGGATGAGTTGCGCTGAAGGGTCTTGTTTCCAAACTGTACAATTCCTTGACTCTCAAAGGACTAACATTACATGTCATAAAACAACTTTGAAATGCATTGTGCTGACTCCATCACTTGTAGTGAATGGTGAAATGTGACAAATCCATTCATTTTATTGCAATGTAAGTCATTAATCTCTAAATCTTTTGCATGGGAGATACCGGCTGCATCATTATGTGTTCTAATTCTTTTGACTATTCCCATTTCCATTTGCATGCTGCACGATGCAAAGTCTGAAAATATTTGTGTGCACAATGAATTATTACTTGCATTGTTCTTAGCAACCTGCCATTTGTCACAGCAACAACTTGTATTTATAAATTGCCTTTAGATGACACCTTTACCATTGTAAAACATGTCAAGTCACTTCACAGGAGCAAAGCTTTGACACTAAGTGACATAAGGAAATATGAGGAGGTGAACAATAAGTTGGCTGTGTAGTTTTTGGATAATTTTAAAAGGTGTGGAGAGGTTCAAGGACAGTTTCCCAGAGTGTCAGAACTTGCTCCTGACAGTACATCCACCAAGTTAAATTTGCAGTCATATAAGGAGCTGGTCTGTATGTGAGCAGCAGAATGTAAGTGACTCCTCGGTCTCTGTTTGGACAAACTTCACAGGAACGTCTACATTTGAAGTGCAATGCATGATGGTTACTGCTTTGCGCTCCACTGGCCTCTCTCCACTCTCAACAATCTAGGCTTTGTAGGTTCAGTATTCCTGAGCTGCAAACCTTGTTCTCCGTTGAACCAGATGCCATTTAGATGAAGAACAAATAAGAGTGGTGACCTTTACCCTTTTGGAATCTTATAACCATACTGTACAGAAGATGCTCTTTGGCCCATTGCAACTGCACTGACAAAAGCTACTGTAACTCTACACTGGTCCTCGTATCCTGCCATAGCTTTGTATGTTATGGCACTTGAAGTGCTTATCGAAGTAATTTTAAAGGTTGTGACGTTTCCTGCCTCAGCTACCCTCCCAGGCAGTAGACTCTAGACAATCACCATCTTCTGGGTGAAAACAATTTACCACAGATCACCTCCTAAACCCCCTGGCTTTCACCCTAAAATGTTGCCCACTTGCGAAGCCATTGAGTAGGCATTAACTCAATAATGGAAAGATCCAACTCGTGCAATCCTTCCTTGTTACCCAGATAATAAACTAGTCAGCTTTTTTGACAACTGGGAGGACAGCTAACGTGGGGATGTTGGGGTGTGGGGGGTGGGGGGGGGGGAAGGGGGAGGTGTATCAAGTCAAGGTGCTTAACTGGCCATTAATTTACCTTTTTACTGAAATTAATTAATGTGGGACTGAGAAAGAAGGAGTAGGAGCATGAATGAGAAAACTGGAAATACTGAAAGCACATACATCTTTGCAGCACACTTCCAAAACCTGGCTGTTTCTATTGTTTGATATTCACTCTATGCTCCTCATCCAGTTGAAATAGAAAATGAGAAACTTGCTTTGTGCTTGACACCTCGAAGGTGTGACAGAGCACCGCAGTTCTCCTCAGTACACCTCTTGGTAACAATGAAATGGAACTCGCGTTCAAACAATCTACACAGTGAGAAAAATTCTCCTTCAAAGAAACATTTAAAGATTTAAGTATGCTCAAATGGTTAATCTGTTGTAAAAACAAACATTTATTCAGCAAATGCAGTGGCATTTCCTTTAATAAACTGATAAATTGTCACCCAAAAACTGAACAAGCCCTCTGCTGAGTTAAGTGTTTCTGTAGCTTTTGAAACTCTGCCGAGCATTCAACATAGAGCTGTCAAGTCAAGCCATTTTCAATACAAACTATTGAAACTGTGGGAATAGATAATGCTTTTTTTTTGTTTCTAAATGACAACAGGTGTCACCAATCAAACAGTCTAGGAGCACAGGGCTGTGTTCTTTTTCAAAGCAAATGCTGCTGAAGGTTTCTTTTATACGTTAAAAGCAGTCTGGACATTTAGGGTCTATTCAGATCAATACAGTCAAGTTCTCAGGCAGTGATTTCTTCAGTTTTTAAATGAATACCATTATTTTTCTCAATGAAAAAGCCATTTGAGCCAATCCCAACATGTAAACAATGCTAGTTAATGTTGTAGTTAGTTTATAATTTCAGGGCAGAGCTCTATAATGAATCACTTCAGATTAAAAGCATCTGCATCAAAGTACAGATTTTTAAAGTTGTTAAAGCATCAAACACATGGCTGTCAGAAAATTTCAACACCACTTGGTGACCACGAACCCTCCAACAACATGTTTTCTTTTTGGGCTTTCAAAATGCACACTGGGGCACAGAAACACAACGGGAGTGATTGGGGGAAAATTCTCATTTCCTTTCAGTCATTGAAGTGTAATCCCAACCTCATAAGAGGTGTCTTTCACACAATCCCAGCAGCCCCCCCCCCTCCCCACTCCCCAACCCATCACACAGCCAGCCATGCAGAAATAGTTTGTGGCTAGAAAGGTCCTGCATCATCAATATCCCCAGCCAAAAGGGACCAGCTTTTGCGTGTTCCCGAACTCAATTCCACCTCCTACAAGACAGAATAACTCAGCCCTTTTCTGGTATTTAATGTTTCTCCATTTCATGCACTTTTGTACATTCCATAATTGAAATGTGCAGCCGTTCCATAATATAGAACCTAAGGAGATTATGCTTAAAGCAGCAATTATCTTTCAGTGCTCAGGTTTACGGGAAAGTTCTTATAGCTTTATCTGTGGACAACTTATCCATTTAGATTTAGGTTACTTACAATGTGGAAACAGGCCCTTCGGCCCAACAAGTCCACACCGACTCTCCGAAGAGCAGTCCACCCAGACCCATTCATTTACCCCTTCACCTAACACTATGGGCAATTTAGCATGGCCAATTCACCTAACCTGCACATCTTTTGACTGTGGGAGGAAACCGGAGCACTTGGAAGAAACCCATGCAGACACGAGGAGAATGTGCAAATGCCACGCAGACAGTTGCCTGAGGCGGGAATTGAACCCGGATCTCTGGCGCTGTGAGGCAGCAGTGCTAACCACCGTGCCGCCCACTGTTAAATAAATGTCATTTATTGGATGGGGACAGAGCATTGAAATTGCTCATGACAAAGATTAATTACAATTGAACCCACAAAGCCTATTATTGAATCATTTACTTCTAAACTGTGATTGAGATCTGAATTCCAATATGCTCTTATTGATATGAGATTTTTGCATATACTGGATTGTGCTTAACCCCTGCACTGTTAATCTTGATGAACTGTTTCACCTATTGCAGTGAGTATTAGAGAAGGCTCATTTGACCCAATGCATATGTATGAACTCTTTGTGAAGGCATATTCCATTACATCGCTCGCTTTGCATATCCTTGTATCTAGTTCTCTTTGATTTGGCAAGAAATTCTGAGGTGATGTTCACGAGCAAATGTAATGTGCCAAATGGCATATTGCATTGGTTCTTGGCTCTCAGGCATAGTCTACAGTGGAAATAGCCCAGAATTTCAGTTGATCAGTGCTTTTGCTTGTGAACATGAGAGGTTTATTGTTGCATCTTTCATTGCCAAATTTACACTCAAAAAGTGCTGGAGTACTTATTAAAATACTCAGCAACTGGGAAGTTGCCTAGTAAACACATAAAGTAATGCTCAAGCATTCAAAGCTAAGACAATGCAATAATCACCAGCTCGTTTCACATGCTGTGTCAAATGTATTTGTGTACCCAAATTTAAATGTTAAATCCGAACCAAATAAAGGGAGCGGGAAAATGAAGATTCAGGCATTTGAGATTAAGTCCTGCACCCCTTCTCAGTGACAAATGGGACAGTGTTACAAAACATTTACTTTGGAAGTGAAAATATTCTGCATGTTATTTGTTGAAAACTTAACTACAAAGTAATATCTAATTACCTCTGCATGTTTTAAAACAATACCAGTGTTTCTCTTTTAGTCCTCATTTTCTGCTTTATCCTGCGATTAAAAATGGAAGCTGAAGCGAAAACATTTCAAGTGACAAAAATTTTATAATTTGAGTCTGAGCACATGATCTTATGAAGTTGCTTGATGTTTCTGCAGGTATACTCCGTCATCTCAACTGCAAAGTAATGAGGAGACAAAGGAGTGGCTGCGTTCGCACTCTGCTGTAGGACTACAGGAGAATATCAACAATTCGCCATTTTCGCCAGGATCTAGTATCACGTCACCCTCCGCAACGAGGTTTAACTTTTCCCAACTAGGTGAGGTTTCAATCCAGAAGTTGGCTTGTCTATTTGGCTTACATCTGAAGTCATCTCTCCAAATACTGGTAAAGCTACATCCGTGAATGTGCTAAATTACGGCCACCCCACATTCCTGTGAAATTAATACCAGAAAGGTTCAACATACTGTATGAAATCAACTTCAGAAGAATTGTTCATTCTACCCAATTATCTCCCTTAGCCATCTTTCATTGACTGCAGCTCAAATAGGTCACAGAGTTTAGAGCAAAGAGACAGGTCTTCCAACACATCATTTCCTCTGGTATGCTGGTGACTAGCTGTATAATCTGTTCTAGTCATTACTGCCCTGTAATCTTCAAAGGGTTCAGAACAGTGAGATAGCAACATCACAGAATCACAGAATTGGGGCAGAAAGAGGCTGTTCAGCCCATCTGCCCGCACTGCCTCATTAAACAAGCATAATTAACTAATCAGAAGTGGGTACTGGAGATTAGAATCAAGATTAGAGTGGTACTGGAAAAGCACAGCAGGTCAGGCAGCATCCAAGGAGGAGCATCAGTAATTAGTGCTAATGCCCTGCATTTCTCCATTTTACCATTGCTGACTATTTCTGTTCAAATAATCATCCAGTGCCCCTCTTGAATGCCTCAATTGACTCCATCACATTTTCAGGCAGTGCATTCCACACCCTGACTCCTGCATGTGTGAAAAACATTTTTGTTTCTTTGCACATTAGTTTAAATCTATACTCTCTCCTTTTCTTCTGCAGGGCGGGAAATCTTGTCTCTACCCTGCTCAGCCCACTCATGAATTTAAAAAACCTAGCTCAGATCTGTCAGTCTTTGGCTCTCCAAGGAGAACAGTCTCAGTTTCTTCAGTCTATCCTCTTAAGTGAAGTTTCTCACTCCTGGAACTATTTCTGAAAATCACTCCTACACTTTATCACCAATGTATTCACATCTGTTGTATAATGTAATGCCCGCAACAGTACTCCAGCTGAGGTCGAACAAGTATCTTACACAAGTTCAATGTCACCTCCTTGCTCTTCTACTCTGCTAAGGAAGATAATGCACAATATCATTATTACATCTAGACAGCACAGTATACATGCAAAAGTATATCAAAAATGGAAAATTCTCAACACTATTACTTTCCACAATTGACAGTCCAGTTTTTGAGAAGTGATTTAAATCTCAGCGAGATCTAGCAGAGTCACATTGAGAAGAATTCTTTGTTGAATTTGCTGAATTTCACAACTCAGCTTTCTTTTCAACAGCGAGTCCAACTACAGCCACCCAGATGAGCCTGTCAAATCCCAGCATGCTACGCTGTCACAGTGTGTCCAACCAAGATGGGTCATATGATCCATACAGCGATTCCAGGTTCCGGAACAGTTCTATGTCCCTGGATGAAAAGCACAGGACTATGAGTCGTTCCGGATCATTCCGCGATGGATTTGAGGAAGGTTAGCAATGGAGGCATTGAATTCTACATGTGATACTAAATGTTAGCCATGAGGGGATGTTTAAAGTTAATCTGACAGATACAACTTATACATGAGGAACAAGAGCAGGCTAATTGGATCTTTGAACCTGCTCCATCATTCAGTAAGATCAAGGCTGATCTGTTTTTAATCTCAACTCCACATTCCTGCCTATCCATTGATAATCTTCCCTCCCCTTGGACAAGAATCTACCAATATCGGCCTTAAAAATATTTAAAAGATGTGCCTTCACAGCTTTTTGAGGGAGGGAATTCCAAAGACACTCAAACTTCTGAGACTGAGAGATGTTTTTTCCTCATCTTTGTTTTAAATGGGTGACCCCTAATGCTGAAACTCTGACCCCGGGTTCTAGATTGTCCTACAAGAGGAAACATCCTTTCCACTATCAGCCGGTCAAATCTCCTCAGGAGTTTGTATGTTTCCTTTGAGTCACCTCTAACTCTTCAAAACTCCAGAGGATACAGGCCGAGCTTGTCTAGCCTTGCCACACATTTCAGGCATTCGTCTAATAAACCTTTTCTGAACTGCTTCCAACACTTTTAACATCCTTCCATAAATACGGTGACCAGTACTAGACACAGTACTCCAGATGGAGAACATTAGAACTGCAGATGCTGGAGATCAGAGTCGAGAGCGTTGTGCTGGAATGACACAGCAGGTCAGGCAGCGTCCGAGTAGCAGGAGAACCGACGTTTCAGGCATAAGCCATCATCAGGGCTTCTACCTGAAATGTCGATTCTATTGCTCCTCGGATGCTGCCTGACCTGCTGTGTACCACACTATCGACACAGTACTCCAGATCCAGTTTCACTAATGTCCCACATAACTGAAACATATACTTACATTCTGTTCCCCTTGCAATAAAATAAAGCTTTCCTCATTATTTCAGGTCATCCACATTTTGTTTCATGCTGTGTCAAATGATGTAATTGTAGAGGTAAGAAGAAAGGTACATTCAGTCTAAAGCACTCAGGCATTTTGAGGGGAGATGAGAATATAGAATTTGGAATTGGAAACCCTAAACAGATAAGCCATGATCTTATTGGTGGCCATGATGTGAAGGAGCTGGTGTTGGACTAGGGTGGACAAAGTTAAAACTCACACAACGCCAGTTTATAGTCCAACAGATAGCAGTACCTGACAAAGGAGCAGCAATTCAAAAACTTGTACTTCCAAATAAACCTTTTGGACTATAACCTGGCATTGTGTGAGTTTTAACCATGATCTTATTGAATAGAGAAGCAGGCTTGAAGGGTTGAATGGCCCACTCCTACCCTCAATTCGTATGTTTGGATGTGTACTCTTCAATTTAAATGGGAATTCTTTATTTTGAATGTTGAATTCCAGCGTTCAGGAAACCTGACATTTCAAACAGAAGTTACTATTTGGATAACTCCTGAAGGTCTTGCCAGAAAGTCCAGTCAATGAAAGAATTTCTGTTTTAGAACAGTGGCATTATTCTGATGTACAATCCCAACATAACCACTTGAACTTTTAAAAGTAATGTATCAAAAATTTAGGTCTCAAAAATGAAAATTCACAATGCAATTTTTGGAGCATATGAGAAAGATGGAAAGGTAAATAAAGCATTTATTTTGAGGAAAAGCAAATGACTGAAAATCTGAAATAAAAATTAGACAGTGTTGGAGAAACCCAGCAAACCTGGCAGCTTCTTTGGAGAGAGAAACAGTGTGTGAGACAGTCTGATCAGAAACTGACCCTCCGTTCTGAAGAACACTCATATTAAACTCGAATATTAGCTTTGCTTTCTCTCCCCACTGATGCTGCCACATCTGCTGAGTGCTCCAGCACTTTCTGTTTTTGAATTGAAAGATTTATTTCTCCAAAGCTGTGAATTCTCTGGAATGACTACCATGTCGTGTGTACCTACGTTAACAATTCACCTTTTTTTACAAATGCTGCCCATATTCACGTAGAGATGCTTTACTTTATTCTTCCCATTCTCTCAATCTCTGACCTTATTTGGGATGTGACGGCCCAGTAATATTATCGCTAGACTATTAATCTGGAGACTGAGGTATTGTTCTGGGGACCTGAGTTGAATCCCATTGTGGCAGATATTGGAACTAGAATTCAATTTTTAAAAATCTGGAATTAAGAGTCTGGTGAAACCATTGCTGATTGTCAGGAAAGTCCTATCTGGTTCTTTAATATCCTTGAGGGAAGGAATTATCTAGTCTGGCCTACGTGCAACTCCAGACTCACAGCAATGTGGCTGACTCTAAACTGCTCTCTGGGCAATTAGGGGTGGACACTAAGTGCTCGTCTGGCCAGTGACGCCGAGATCCTGTGAATGAATAAAAGAGAACCTTACTGGTGTACTCCTACGTTTGTACACTCTGTCCTTCCAGCCATGTGTGGTTGTCAATACTCAAATGGTTACCTTGCTTTGTGACCTTGTCATTTCCTATTACTTTACCATCTCGTCCCTCACATGGTCCTTTCCCATGGCATGGTTCAGTGTAAAGCCCTCTTTACCACCTTAATTAAATGAATCATCAGGATACAGGTCCCAGCACAGTTCAAATGATATCCTTGCCAATTGCAGAGAGTCCCACTTGCCCCAGTACTGACTTCAATGCTCCATGAAGCAAAATTCATTTGTACATTAGCCTTCAAGCTATGCCGTATTTCTCTGGTCTTATTTACCCTATGCCAATTTATCCATGTCTGGTATGTCTTCTGTTCAGAATGCTAGGCGAAAGTGGGTACTGCAGATGCTGGAGATTAGAGTCAAGATTAGAGTAGTGCTGGAAAAGTACAGCAGGTCAGGCAGCATCTGAGGAGCAGGACAATTAACATTTCAGGCAAAAGCCATTCATCAGGAAAGACCTGCTGTTTTACTCCACCACTCTATGTTTTTGTTTCTGATCTCCAGCATCCACTGTGCTTTGATTTTATCACAACATCACTTACCTTGCCATCTTTATTTTGTGTTAATTCATTTATTTTTCTTAGTTAATTTATAATAAATAAACCCTACCATGACAAGACAGCTTTATTTCTCTTTAGTAGTAAGTTGTTAATCCTTAACTGTGAGTGACGACGAAGGAGCACTGCTCCGAAAGCTTGTGATGTTAAATAAACCTGTTAGACTATAACCTGGTGTCATGTGACTTCTGACAATTACTAGATACTGAGGAAAAGGCAGAAATAGAAACATTTGTTTATCCCTCTGCACCCAAGTTCTCATTCCTGATGAAGGGCTCCTGCCCAAAATGTGATTTTCCTGCTCCTCGGATGCTGCCTGACCTGCTGTGCTTTTCCAGCACCACTCTAATCTTGACCCAAGTTCCCAACTACACATCCAGTACTGTAATTAACACTTATGGCACCAGTTAATTTCAAGCTGATTGACTGATAACTGCCACTGCCTGAAAACTCCTCATTTATCTAGGCTTTTTAAAAATTAATTCACGGGGCATAGGTGACCCTGACTGGGCCAGCATTTATTGCCATCCCTAGTTACCCTTGAGAAAGGGGTGGTGAGCTGCCTTCTTGATGTGCTGCAGTCTCTTTGGTGTAGGAACACCCACAGTGTTGTTAAGGAGGGAGTTCCTGGACTTTGACTCTGCAACTGTGTGGACGAAGAGCCAAAATTATTCCAAGTCAACTGGTGTATGGATTGGAGGGGAATCTGTCTATGGTGGTGACTATGTCTCTGCTGCCCTTGTCCTTCAAGGTTTTGTAGGAAATGGTTTGGAAGGGACTGTTGAAATACTATCAAAAAGTTGTTACAATATATCTCATATTCAAGTGTTTATTTTTTGCCCTGATGTGCATAAACACACTTCTGACTTGTGCTTTGTATATTGGTGAATGGGCATTAAGGAATCAGGAGATGAATTCTAGTTGTGATGAAGATCAACTGATACGATTTGGGAAAATTCTTGGACTCATATGTAAGAGCCAGATGAGGGTTCTTATGGTGCAGGGGTAGTGTCCCCACCTCAGTGCCTGAAGATCTGGGTTCAGGGCACACACGCTACACAGGTGTGTCCAAACATATCTGACTAGGCTGATTCAATAAGTGTGCTGATAAGAGTCAATTTCCACATAGGGATCAGGGTCTAGTTTCTAGAAGAGAGAAGTAGTCTGCACATAAGATATACTTGGTGCAGACCGGTCTCTGCTTCCTCCTTTATTACAAGAATATTTTTGAGATTACCACATATTGCACCACCCTGAGGAACACTCGCAGTGATGTCCTGGATCTGAGATGTTTGGTCTTCATCCACCACAACCATCGAACTGTGACTCCGAGCACCGGAGCACTCCCACTCCCTCACATGCCCATTCACTTCCATTGTGTCAAAGCTCTTACACCAAAACTCACCAGCTAAATGGAGGCGGTTTGTCATGAGGCAAAAGTGAGGACTGCAGATACTGGAGATTAGAGTCAAGATTAGAGTGGTGTTGGAAAAGCACAGCAGGTCAGGCAGCAACTGAGGAGCAGGAAAAGCCCTTCATCAGGAATGAGGCTGGGAGCCTCGGGGATGGAGAGATAAATGGGAGGGGGGCTGGGCCGGGGAGAAGGTAGTTGAGAGTGGAATAGGTGGGTGACAGTGATAGATCTGGATTTTTAAAAAGATTCTTGGTGTAAGTGCACCCAAGTGAGTCTGAGCATGAACTTTTATAGGTTTCATGTCCTTTTAAAAAAAAGTCAGATTTATTTGTGCTTGCTGCCATGGTGAATAATCTTGCACTGCCCCATATTTTACCCATATACCAACTTGTTGTCTATTCACTGAAGCTATCTATAGCTCTTCACAGCCTCTGTGTGTCCTCCTTACAGCTCATGTCCCAACTATTTTTGCACATAATCAGCAAATGCTATAACATTGCTCCTTCTCACTTCACCTAATTCTTCAACAATGTAGTTGATAAATAGCTATTGTCTCATCTTTGATCCCTGCTGCAAATCATAGACCACAACCTACCAAGTTGGACGTGTGTATTTACGACTAACTCTGCTTGCTATCTGTTAACCAATTAGGGTATTGCTCATCCTTCATTGCCCTTTGGAAGCTGGTGGTGAAAAACTGTGTTCTCCTTATCTGTTCCTGCAATGGCTTCTTAAGTACTTGTTAGGATTTCCTTAATAATAGAATTCCACAGTTTGCTGCTGACTGATATTAGGCTAATAAATCCGTATGTAAGTTGTCTGTAGATCCATGCCTTTATTTCTTGAACAGTGGAGTTGCACTTCCCAACTTCCAATCTGCTGTGACCACATTATACCCTTGGCCAAACCACTACCAATGCACGCTGTGTTGCTATAGCTGTGTCTTTTCGAATCCTAGGACGCAAGCGACTGCGTACTGAAGATTTCTCGAATTTCAAGCCATTTGTTTTTTACATGGAGACTGAAATTTGTTTGCTATGTATACAAGTCTGACACTTTGTGTACTGTAAACTGTCCCTTGTGTTTCCCCTGTTGTGGTGGTGAAGTCTTGCACAACAGGGGAACATTGCTGAAATGGGAAATGGCATAATCTGCCAGAGGGATGAGAATCCAACCTGGATCTTATATTTCCTGTAAACTTTAGAGAGAGGCACGGGCAGATTTAAAATGCTCTGGAGAAAGCCTAAGTTAAGCTTGCATGTGAAAATTTTGCCGTAATTTTACAGATTTCTGGAAGGTGCTCCCCATAACATATGCCACCTTGTTTCCTTCAGCAGCTACAAGTTCTTTGCTACCTCTGTCAACAGTAAGGTTTGCTGCTGCTCTATAGGTGTCATGTTGATACAGTGGGGGGAGGGTGTGGGTTTAGCTCAGTTGGCTGGATGGTTGGTTTACCTTGTAGAGTGATGTTCAATTCCCACACCAGCTGAGGTTACATTGAGGGGCTCGCTTTTCAGCACCTTCCCTTGTCTGAGGTCTGGTGATCCTCAGGTTAAACCCCTGCCAGTCATCTATCCCTAATGATTTGATTTATTATGGTCACATGTATTGAGATACAGTGGAAAGTATTGTTTTGCATACTAATCTGACAAATCCTACCTTTACATAAGTACATCAGTGTAATAGAACAGAGTATAGAATATAGTATGACAGCTAGGTGCAGTGAAAGATCATCTCTAATATATGAAATGTCCATTCATAAATCTGCTAACAGCAGGGAAGAAGCTTTTCTTAAATCTGTTGGTATGTGTTCTCAAACTTTTGTATCTTCTGCCCGATGGAAGAGGTTGGAAGAGGGGTCTTTGATGATGATGGCTGCTTTCCCGAGGCAGTGAGAAGTGTAGATGGAGTCAATGGATGGAAGGCTGGACTTTGTGATAGACTGGTTTGTGTTCACAGCTTTCTGTAGTTTCTTGCAGTCTTGGGCAGAGCAGTAGCCGTACCAACCTGTATGTGAGAGCCTGTGGTCTCGTAAAACTATGATAATCGTACCTTCCCCTTAGTGCAATTCAGATCATAGCAACAATCACTTTTTTTCTGATCTAATTGACCTTTCCAATTTTTGTTTGCAGTTTCTGTGTAGATTTCTGAGATGACTAAGGTGCTGAAACAAGTCAGGGAAGGTTTAGTGAATATCTGCTCGAGTGCACAACAAAAAGCAAACCTCAGTCATCTCTTGTCAGTAGTTGGTATTAGAAACCAATCCTGTGCACTGCAGAGATTGTGTGTGGCAAGCAGTTATTGCAGTGACAAGCAAAGGAGATCTCTCGTGTACCTGAAGTCAATGCACACGTTAGCATTTAACCCCCAAGTAAACAGTTAAAAAGATTTCCCCTGCTCATTGACTGTCATAAAAGAAATTAATTTTGGAACGCTTTGGTTCAAAATTATAATTTAAATGTCGTAGGATGAGCCAGTATTTCTTACCCATCCCAATTTGCCCTTGAGAAGGTAGTAGTGTGCTGCCTTCTTGAACCCTGCAGTCCGTGTGCTGTAGATACACCCACAATGTTAAACTAAAGCAAAGAGCTGCGGATGCTGGTAATTGAAGCAAAAACAGAAATTGATGGAGAAACTCTGTTGGTCTGGCAACATCTATACTGAACTGAAGAAGGGTCACTGGACTCAAAACATTAACTCTGCTTTCTCTTCACAGATAGGGCCAGACCTGTTGAGTTCTTCCAGTGATTTTGGTTTTTGTTTCAGTCTTAAAATGCTGTTGGGTTTGCTGGTTGGTCTGTCTAGTTTCGTTCCTTTTTTGAGATTTTCTCATGATTGGTACAATTGAGTGACTTGCCCAGTTGTTTATGTTAAGTCTCAGCCACGTTGCTGTGGGTCCAAAGTCATTCACACATGGGGTAGACCAGCTAAGGAAGGAAGTTTTCATTCTGTAAAGGATAACAGGCCAGGCTAACTGGGCATTAGTAAAACAGAGATTTTTAATGACAGTCATTAGACTCTTACCCCAGACATTTATTGAATTCAAGTTCCATCTACCATACCCACGTCCTGATTAATAGTCTGACACCACTAGGCCTTCAGTTGCCAGAGAAAAAAACAGGATTGAAGTAAACCAAGAATTGAAGGACAATCTGCAAAATTTCCATGCGTGTTGCTCCCATAGAGGCTTGCACCTCTGCTGAAATGAGTCAACTCAACACAGACCAAGAGCAAAACCCTGACAGCCTCCTTATCACTGCATTTCAGAGATTCTCCAATTAAATCACAGAATCACAGGAGAGTTATAATGTAGCAAGAGGCCATTCAGCCCATTGTGCCTAATCCAGATAGCACCTCTTGACTGATGTAAGCAACAAGCATAGATTGTTAAAGACTTTCACTTTTGAAGAGCTGAGCTGCTGTCAAATATGACGGAAGTCTGCAGAAACTCAGCTAGTGACATTGATATTTTAGTGACCACTTTTAAGCAGCTTATTCGAGGGGAAAGTGGGAATTATTAGTGGGTGATGATAATCTGCAGGTACTTTTCAATCACAATTGGCATTTATCTCAAGTAAAAAATGAGTCCAATACAATACCTTTTGGCTGTGCTGCCCAGAGATTTTTTTGTATGTATATAAAGCCTAGCTTTGAATTTCTAACTTTGAAGAAACCTTGAATTGTGGTATTGCCAGGTGCCAATACGATCCGGCTCTGTTGCCATAATCATCTAAAATACAAAAGTGTTTTTTAGGGAGCAATTTTTTTTCCTTAACTGGGGGTGACATCACTGAACCAAGTAAGCTGCATTTGTGATTGAAGAGATGACGGAAAATGTGCCTTTTATCTTGGCTAATTTTGGCAGCTTGGACTGTCGGCAATGCAGAAATTTATCACTCACCTTGACAAAAGCTGCCCACAAAGATACAGCAGCTCCAGAACATCAATCTTCCCTTTTCTGACATCAGGTCGAATTTGATCTTTTCTAGCAGACCTTTGTGCTCCAGTGAAACAGCAGGTCGCAGGTTCGTTGATCAGCCAATCAGATTAAGGAACTCTCACAAATAGAAAACCAGAGACTCTGAAGGCAGGGAATATAAATCACAAATAAATATTGGACAGAAAGCAAAAGAAAGATCAGGTCATGATTGAAGTTTAAAGGAGAAATGTGGATTTCAGAACAATGATAGTTTTACTGAAAACCAATTTTTTGTTTAATAAAATATCTCAAATGTTCTATGTTCTTCAGAAGGAATGCTATGTAATTGGTTTTTGTGGGGCGGAAGTTTGGAGTTAATGTGATTTAATGCACCATTTAGTGTTCAGGTATTCCTAATTGAACAAGGCTAAGCATTTACATTGTGCTTTACAAAGAATATGGTGGGAAAATCATTGAATTCATCGAATCAGTGATTTTTAAATGTTCTGTCTGCAAAGACTGTAACAGTGCACCCTACAGAAGTGTAAGATGTTACTGACTGCCCTGTTTATATTTCCACTTACAGTCGTGCATGATTGATTGCTCTCAGCTTTACAGAGTAATATGGTGACACTAACGGTTTTGCCACTATTAATACCAAAATTCTGGCTCATTAGCCATTATCAGTTGCATTAGTTATTTACTGAAAAGCTGTTTTTCACACACAGCCTACCATGACTAATTGTTTTTATTTTTCTTTTCTTTTGGTCTGCTAATTCTGCCACAACCTGAAATGTTCTACAGTTCATGGCTCTTCCTTATCTCTGGTTTCCAGCACCTCATCTATATACTCAACGGTAAGCTCCAGTACTTTAACCACTTGGCTCATTCCTTCTTCCCTACATAGTTAAAGTATGATCAGATAGGAGATTTCGTAGGAAAGAAAATGAAGAAGTCTTTCTGTGTCATGAACTTTTAAATAATATAGTAATTTCATGTTTCCCTGGCTCTCCTCCTTATACTGTCTTCACATCTGAATTCCTGCTTGAAAGATACTGTTTTTACTGTACACACCTTGCTGTTACATTGGTAGCATTTAGAAAATTAAATGGCACTAAGGTATTATTACAGACAATTTTAAATTAAATGCAGTGTTTTCAGAGTTGGCATCAGACAGTTCTTTCTTAGCATCTGCATTAAGCAATGTTAACATGTCACAATGTTATGTACCTGGTTGTCAAGGAAGGGGGAAGTTATTTTTCTGTGCTATGATTCATCACTTTTTAAGCAACTGTTTTGGAAAAAATATATTGTTCCACCATTAACTCACTCTCATACAATTTAATTTTGCTTTGCGTATACGATCATTAACATCTTGTGACCACACCCGTGATGTCACTTCAGCTGGGAGTTGCGTGCAAGCTGTTACTTATGTTTTGACTCGTACTTCAAATGTCTCTGCCCAATAAGGTTGCGAGGTGGTTCAGAAATGTGATAGCTTGGTTAGTGTCCTCTGGTTTTGTCCCTCTGAGCAGTTCTTATCACATCAGTGACAGTGACTAAACACTCAGCTCCAGTATGATGGCAACAATAGCTCTCAGCAGGCCGCTTACGCCCAGGGAGTTGATGGTAGGTGGTGGTCCTAGTTTTGGTCAGTTATAATTGCTGAAATTGGAGTGGAAAGTGAAGAGTCTGTGTAAATCTATGCACAGGATTTTATTTTCATTGTGTGGGTTTCATTCAATTTAATGCAAAGAGCATAAAGCAAAGAGCTGCAGACGCTGGAGATCTGATATAAAGAAAAGCAGAAATTGCTGGAAAAACTCAGCAGGCCTGGCAGCATCTGTGGAGAGAGGAAAACAGAATTAATGTCTTGAATTCTGTGACCCTTCCTCAAAACATTCTGAAGAACGGTCACTGGACTCACAATATTAACTCTGTTTCACCCTCCACAGATGCTGCCAGACCTGCTGAGTTTCTTCAACACTTTCTGTTTTTCTGTGTATGTCAGTCGGAAATAGCTTCAAGTGTAAACTGGAAGAGCAACTTGCTGAACTTACTGTGGTATTTCATTTTACATGATCTGGTTAGTTATTTTTTTTTAAAATCAAGAGGTGTTCTCACTTTGCAGTGACTTGATTAATAAATAAACTATGTAAAAAAGTATTAAATGCACAAAGTAATGCTTACATTAATTGTATCTGTGTTCTGTTTTAATTTAAACTTTTCATAATGTTTCTATTCTGGCCTTAATGATGGCTCTTAAAAGCACAGAATGGCATGTCAATTGAACTAATTAACTGTTCTAATATAAACATTTAAGAAAAATGATTCATGACAAGTTAAATTGACCCTGTTAGATAAATCCTGCTGTTGCCTTTCGAAATAAAGGTTGTTATTGTCAAGTGCTTGAAGGTGTTTTGGATGAGGTACAGAAAAAATTACTGATCAGGGCGTGGGCAAGTTTTTAACCTTTGAAAGCATCTAATCTGAACATTACAATTGTGAGCAGTGTTGTTTCCTGGTGCATTTGTTCAATGATGCACTATTTATTTTTAGCATTGTTTGTCTTAATTTTCTCTACTCTTGGCATAAAGGGTCTTCATTCATTCCAGTGTGACAGTATTGCAGCAGAAGGTAATTACGTTTGCTGCAAAACAAGCAATAAAGTATTGCCATTAAATGATTCCTTCAAAAACATAGTGAGTCATTACCCACAGGTCATCGCCTTCAGCTCGTATTGAGCTGCAGTTTTAGGATTGTTTTTAATTCAATCGACTCACTCACTGATTTGTTAATTTCTCCCATGCAACAAAAACAAAGAGCAAGGGAGATTTCACAGGGTCTGGGATCCGCAGTCGTCCCTCGATGATTGTTAGTCAAACAGATTATCTGGTCATATAGCTCACTGCAGTGTGTAAATTGGCTGTCATCTTTTACCCACACAACCACAGAAGTGCTTAATAGGTTGTGACGTTTAGATGGCCCCCAGGCTGTGAATGCCACTTTCTGTATTTGTTTTATAAGGGGTCAGTTTCCTGGATGGCTGGTTTGCGATGGAGAGTATGGGTTCAATTCCTGCACCGGCTGAGATTATCATAACGATTCTGCCTTCTCAACCTTGCCCCTCATCTGTGGCATGGTGATCCTATGGTGACTTTACCCTTTTTACTGTATTTAATATGGACACACATATATCTATATCAATCAGATGCATCTTAGAAAGATTATTTACACACATAACTGGACATATATACTTGGTATATAGAGATATATAATATGGACATGTTATATACATAGAACATAAAACAGTAAGCAACAGCACAGGCCCTTCGGCCCTCAATGTTGTGCCAGCCTTTTGTCCTACTCCAAGATCAAATTAATCTACATACCCTTAATTGTACTGTCATCCATGTGCCTATCCAAGAATCACTTAAATGTCCTTAATGTATCTGACTCTACTACCACTGCTGACAGTGCATTCCACGCACTCACCACTCTCTGTGTAAAGAACCTACCTCTGACATCTCCCCTAAACCTTCCTCCAATCACCTTAAAACCATACCCGGTTGTGACAGCCATTTCTGCCCTGGGAAAAAGTCTCTGGCTATCCACTCTATTCATGCCTCTCATCATCGTGTGCACCTCTATCAAGTCACCTGTCATCCTTCTTCGCTCCAATGAGAAAAACCCAAGCTCCCTCAACTTTTCTTCATAAGACATGCCCTCCAGTCCAGGTAGCATCCCAGTAAATCTCCTCTGCATCCTCTCTGAAGCTTTCACGTCCTTCCTATAATGAGGTGAGTAGAACTGACAAATATTCCAAGTGTGTTCTAACCAGGGCACTATTGAGCTGTAGCATAACCGCACACTTCTCAAACTCAATCCTCCTGCGAATGAACACACCATACAACTTCTTGACAAACATATCACATGGACATGGACAGCAAGATCCCCCTGTTCCTCCACACTACCAAGAATCCTGCCTTTAACCCTGTATTCTGCATTCAAATTCGACATTCCAAAGTGAATGACTTCACACTTTTCCAGGGTTGTACTCCATCTGCCACTTATCAGCCCAGTTCTGCATCCTGTCAATGTCCCATTGCAACCTACAACAGCCCTCCACACAATCCACCACTCCACCAACCTTCATGTCATCAGCAAACTTACAAAACCACCCTTCTACTTCCTCATCCAAGTCATTTATAAAAATCACAAAGAGCAGAGGTCCCAGAACCAATCCCTGTGGAACACCACTGGTCACCGGGTTCCAGGCTGAATACTTTCCATCTACCACCAACCTCTGTCTTCTGTGGACCAGTCAATTCTGTATCCAGGCAGCCAAATTCCCCTGTATCCCATGCCTGATATATATTTAGCTACACACACCACATTTTAAATTTATTCTTCTTTCTATATTGTAAGTTGCTTTTGCTTTTCTTCGCAACTAGGGTCATGTTATTAAACATAATTGAGTAATATCAACAGAGGCAAGTGCTTTTGTCGGTTTTCACTTACATTTCAGGGACCACCACTCACAGCAGTCATGGCAGACTGGAATTGAACTGCTTCTGTAGAATGATTGAGTATTGCAATTTGTCAGGTTTATACACGTTTACGCCATTGGATATTCTGTACACACCTTCCTTGGGAAATGAGAAACTTTTTTGCCCGCAAAAGTCAAATGAATGGACTGTGTGCAATTTTGACTTGGAGTTGCTATGCTGGATTCTGAGCTGTATACATTGTGGGGGAGTTACCTGGACACTTTGTTCCAGGAGTCAGTCTCAGCCCTTAATGTAGGCAGAACTTTGATTAGAGTAGATTCCCTACAGTATGGAAACAGGTCCACACCAACCCTCCGATGAGTAACCCACCCAGACCCATACCCCTGACTAATGCACCTAACACTATGGGCAATTTAGCATGGCCAATTCACCTGACCTGCACATCTTTGGACTGTGGGAGGAAACCAGAGCAGCTGCAGGAAACCCATGCAGACACGGGGAGATAGCCACCTGAGGCGGGAATCAAACCTGGGTCCCTGGTACTGTGAGGCAGCAGTGCTAACCACTGAGCCACCATGCTGTCCTAACTGTGAAGTGAATCATTGATCAGGGACAAGGGGATATGGCTATGAGTCAAGCAGATACAGGGAATCAGTTGTTATAGATGAGTCTCAATCCCTGACATTTTCCAGCAGATGTGAGGTGTTTCCTACCTAACTTGATGAGGAGGGGGACTGCCAGGAGGGTGAGCAGATTGATCATGACACGGGAGGGAGAATGCCATTCAAGTTGGGCACGTAAGCAAAGAGAAGTATGATAGTGATAGGGTGGAATATAGTCTGGGGAATAAAAGCCCGCTGATGTTTGTGTTTGGTTCCTCAGCACTTCATAAATCCTTCTGCAGATGAAAATCGGCTCACTCTGCAAAATCAGCTTTAAGAATAGAAAAGTAGAAGTATTTTTATTCAAGACTCTTCAAGCCTCTGTAACTTTATCCACCTATGATGACTGCATCCGGTCCAACACACACACTTTCTACTGACCCTCCAAAACAAACACACAGTGCATTACCCTCCCTTTGCCCCTACACTCTTGGGGAATGTTTTCAGTTGGGCAGCCTGCGCACTCTGCAAATCTCCCCATGAACATATTTTGCTTATCCACCTCCCTGTCTTCTGTTAAAGCCATCCTTAAGGCCGAGCTCTGTGACCAAGTTTTTCACCTAACATTGACTCTGTCTGCTCACCATCTTATCCTTTGAATTGCAGAAGCCAGATTTTGTGTCTTTAAAGCACTTAGGCTTCGTAAACAATCGTAGTTTTACCTTGCAATACGGCAGCAGTGGGATTATAAATGAGAACTGTGCAACAGCTGTGAAGAGTTATTGAAGTGATAATTTTATAAAACTGATGCAGAGCAATAGGGTTTTGAAATAATTTGATAAGTTAGCTCTGCCACATAGATTTCAGTAATTGTATTTCAAGGGATCAAATGAGTTGTTTTCTCTGTGTAATGACTGAAACCGCATCTGGAATTCTTCAACTCTGTTGACAGACTCGATTCAGTGGCAGGCTGCGAGCAAAAAAAACTAATTGCATTTTAACTAAATTATGAATTAATGTGCTGCCAAACACCATTATACATTTTGAAATAGCCCTTGATTTTTTTAAAGCCAGTAAGATCTTTGAGCAGCAAGGTCTAAATTCCATGCTTGGTCAGTATTTAAATATCATTCCAATAAAACACATACAAATTAACTCTGAGCTGCACGCACCTTCTCACATCCCCCCTTTTTTAGTCCAGAACTCCCCATTCCCTTTTCCAAGTCCCAAATCCCCATCTCCCTATCTCCTTTTTCCTAGCCATGATGTTTGCCATCCCTTTTCCAAGTCCCAATCTCCTCTGTCCCCTCTTCAGTTCATCAGTGGTAAGATATGAGATGAAAATTAATTGCATTTTAAATAAATTATGAATTAATATGCTACCAAACACCATTGTACACTTTAAAATATCACTTAATTTTTTTCAAGCAAGTAACTTGCTTTTTGAGCAGCGAGGCCTATAAATTGCATGCTTGGTCGGTATTTAAATGTCATTCCAATAAAACATATGCAAATTAAACTTGAGCTGCATGCACCTTCTCATATTCCCCCTTTTCCCAATTCCAATCTCTCTCATCCTCCTTTTCCCAGGTCTTGATCTCCCCCATCCATTCTTCTCAAGTCCTGATCTCCCTATCCCTGCTTCCCAAGTCCTTATCTCTCCCAAGCCCCTTTTCCCAATTCCAATCTCCCCTATCCCCGCTTCCCTAGTCTAATCTCCTCTACCCTCTCTTCCCAAGTCCCAATCTCTCCATCCCCTCTTCCCAAGTACCAATCTCTCCATCCCCTCTTCCCTAGCCTCAATTTCCCCTATCCCCTCTTCAGTTCATCCATAATAGATTGATTCAAATCCATTGAAAACAGATTAATTTTAAGCAGCCAAAAAGGCATCATTTTCTTCAGACTCACTGAAGTCAGTCTGATCAGCGGTTCCTTCGATGGTGCATTTTCAATTCCCAAAAGGCAAACCAGTCTGAATTAACAGCAGCAGTATAAACAGGTTTTTGTTTGTCACTAAACCTTGTGGAAGGAATGAGTGTATGCCACGTCAATAAAAATGATGTGTCATATCGTATCGAGAGAGGGCAGGAGATAAATTGTGGGGCAGGGGGGTGGTGGTCATCTGAGCAGATTCAAAAGAGAACAGCCATGGATGTATCAAAATGCTGGGAATTTCAAGGGAACCTGAACAGCTAAGCAGTGTGCCTGGTGTGGAAACTGACCGCCTGAAGGTGATCAATCATTTCAACACCTCCTCTTGCTTCATCATTCAGCAGAAGCACTTAACCAACACTACTGTGCTCCTGCCAGTTAAACTGGAGTGAATATACTGTTTGACTTGTAGGTTCCTTTTAAAATTGCACATTATTTTGGAACTTCAGAACACGAGTAGTCCATTCAGCCCCTTCAGAGTGTTCCACCATACAGCGAGATTACAGCTGATCACTGGTCTAACTCCATATACCTGCCATTGGCCTACTTCCCTTAATACTTTTGCTGAACAAAAATTTCTTTATCTCAGATTTAAAATTAACAATTGATCCAGCAGCTACTGGCATTTGTAGAAGAGAGTCCTAAACCTCTCCCACCCTTCCTAACATCTCTCTTGAATGGTCTGATCCTAATTCTCAGTCTGTGCCCCTCGTTCTAGAATCCCCAACCAGTGGAAATAGATTAGATTAAATTACTTACAGTGTGGAAACAGGCCCTTCGGCCCAATACGTCCACACCGACCCGCCGAAGTGCAACCCACCCAGACCCATTCCCCTACATTTACCCCTTCACCTAACACTACGGGCAATTTAGCATGGCCAATTCACCTGACCTGCACATATTTGGACTGTGGGAGGAAACCGGAGCACCCGGAGGAAACCCACACAGACACGGGGAGAATGTGCAAACTCCACACAGAGAGTCGCCTGAGGCGGGAATTGAACCCAGGTCTCTGGCGCTGTGAGGCAGCAGTGCCAACCACTGTGCCACCCTGCCGCCCATTTGTCTTTTCCTATTAATATCTTTAAAACTTTGATCATATCAGCATTTTACCTTTTAATATCTAGAGAAGACAGGCCTAATTTGCATAATCTCTCCTCAAGTCTAAAGTCCAGGTATCAACCATGCTAAGAAATTTAATGGAATCATTTATAAGGGTTACATGTAAAGTTGCTTTGCACCATTATGCCAAGTACAGTAGATTTTTGTAATCTTAATGTCATACTAATGTTTATGAATTTATAAAGGATGCATTATGTTATTGATAGATTTGTACGTTTTCTGTAAAAGAGAGTGCAACTCATAGTTTTATTGCTAACATTGTGTGCAACACAATGTTCTTTTTTAATGTCTTGAAGTTAGAATTAGAGGACCATGTCCAAGGGTAAAGAAACATTGGGCAGAATTCCTCCTTCTGAGCACCATCTGGTGACCCCTGTGTGACAGTCTGTGTGAAAGTGGGTATAGAGTGTGGACAGACTTGGCTGAACTTTGTGACAGCCCCCCACAGTTAAATAAGCATTTACTTTCACAGTTCCGAATTCATGCAGGAGGATTGAAAACCTGGGGGAGATGCTGAAATTCTGCTAGTGTCTCCAAAATTGTTTCCATTTCTCAACGATGAAGACTAAGGGGACATTAAATGATAAAATCCACTACGGTCATTGTTAAAATCATAGTCAATGAGTCATTCGGTACAGAATAAACACTACAGCCCATCAAGTCTGTGTCAACCTATCTACACAAATCTCACTTTCTAACTCTTGGCCCGTAAACTTGAATGTTATGAAATATGCAGTGCTCATTCATATATTTTTTGCAAGGATTTCAGACTCTATTACCCTCCCAGGCAGACTGCCAGCACACTCTGGGTGAAAAATATTTTCCTTAACTTCTGTCTAAACCTCCTGCCCCTTCACCTTAACATGATGCAATAATCAATGCAGATAGATACTTTTCTTATATATAAGTATTGTGTAATAATACTATACTTAGTTTTGCTTTGTAACCTTTTTATCCACACAGCTTTTTTAAAAATATTACATTTTTTCCTTGTTTCAGCCTGAAGAAAAATCACAGTCAGAGGTAAGTGTACTTTAAAATCATAGAGTCAAATAATTGAAATTGCTAGTTAAGGCCTATGGTACAGAATGGAATTGCAAAGCAATAGCAGAAGGATGAGCTAATGCATACAATTGTAATAGGATATTTGAGTTTTACTGAAAATGGATATGTTTTGTTGAAACCTTTTGTCACTCATCAGAATATTTCACATGACTACTGATTGATGTGAAGTTAGCTATTTTATGTTGCTACTGGTGTTGCCATGAAGCCAAAAACAGTCCTATCTGGTTTACAGTTTAAACAAAGCTTAGCAGTTAAATGTTGATCAATATTAATATTACTCCTCATGGCAACAGCTCTACCAATCAAAGTCCATTACTATAGAAGTCAGCACTGTTGTCTCATGTAGATGGATTTTGGTTTTGCCTTTTAATTAGTATTCTTGCAAAATGTCCAGATGAGAGGAATACCATATGCTTAAAAATGTTCTACCGAATGATTGTCCATATGATGCTTGTCAAATTCATTGTAAAGAGGTTGTAAGTTTACTCGCTGGACCTCCGATGAAGCTCACTGATGATGTTACCCAGCACAGTGACGAAATGTCTGAGAACAAATCTGCCAGCTTAGTGAGCAAATTTACAACCTAATCCACAACCTCAGCAAAAAGCTTCTCTATCATTGTATAATGGAAGAGCAGGAGAAGAAATATAGTTAATATTAATCTGGATTTTCAACACTGTTTTGTTAAGGCAGATCTCAATATAGTTACTTAGAATTAATCAGAATCACATTTGACTGCATGAATGAAGAAATGGAGAACAAATAGCTGTGGATGGTGGGATGTGGGGTGAGAAAATTTCTCTGATTGGTGTTAGGTATGATGTCCCACAGGATGCACTGGGGAAATTCTTTTTCAATGCAAACTGTCTGACTTTGAGAGTTGAGGAAACAGTATGAGGATTTTCTGTCAAGCGAAAGCAACACCAAACTAGTATGGGATTGTGGTTGGGAAGAGGGCAAGAAGGGGACAGTACAGCAAATTATCCCAAAGATTTTCACCAAGCATAAGGAAAAGACAGGTCAGAGAGCTACGGATGCAGCATTGTGTCAAGCAATATGAAACTGTGTTTAAAAGTAAGTCACCTAAAGGAAATTCATCTTAAGACAGTAGGATTATAAATGGATCATAAAGTGTACATACATAAACTTTTAAAGGTGATAGGATGTCAATTCGGTCTTAAAAAGGCAAACAAATCTATTACTTATGTTAAATTAAACAGATGCAGAAATTAAGAGATACTATTGACTCATTCCTCATGCAAATTCAGGGCATAGTAAGAGCAGCGTATTGTTTTGACAGCTCACTTTCAGAGAAGTACTAAAGTAATGAGAAAGGTTTACTGCCAGTTCCCTCAGATGCAAGCAAGAATGATGATTCTGCACACTGACCAAACTAGAACATTTCTGATGACATGCTTAAAGGATGACTTGATAAGACTCTTCAAGTCCTTGGGCGGCATGGTGGCTCAGTGGTTAGCACTGCTGTCTCACAGCACCCAGGGTCCTGGGTTTGATTCCTGTCTGTCTGTGTGGAGTTTGCATTCTCCCTGTGTCTGTGTGGGTTTCCTCCGGGTGCTCCGGTTTCCTCCCACAATCCAAAGATGTGCAGGTCAGGTGAATTGGCCATACAAAATTGCCCACAGTGTTAGGTGCATTAGTCCAGGGTAAATGTTGGGTAGGGGGGTGGGTTTCTCTTCGGGGGGCGGTGTGGACTTGTTGGGCTGAAGGGCCTGTTTCCACACGGTATAGAATCTAATTATGATACAGTTGAGACAGATAAAGTCTCCCCAGCTGATTACTGTCAAAGACGAATTAAGGATGAGGTTAGAAAAAATAACTTTTTATAAGCAAGATATTAGAAGGTATAGCTTTTGTTGAAGCAGAGTTCATAAGTCTTATTAGAAGAAAATTAGTTTATTATTTAATTCAGCAATATAAAGACTGCATGGAGTACAAACGTGTAAATTAGATGTCTCCTGAGATGAAAACCACTGGATGATGTACATAACCTGTCTGCGAGGTGTCAGACTGTGTCAGAAAAGTGTTAGATAATAATCTTGAAAGTGGCTTGACTTTTCCGAACAGAATCAAATAGAGATTATGACGTTTAACTTTGTAGTGTTCTGGCCTGCAGATCCGCAAACTTCGGCGGGAGCTCGATGTTTCCCAGGAGAAAGTGGCAGCACTTACGACGCAGCTTACTGCTAATGTAAGTAACACCTGGGGGAGCAGGGTGTGGAGACTGAAAGCAGCAATCGCTGAAGTAGTCTTCGGCTGCTCAGAAGAACTGTTTTAGCTATTTTATTGGAAACCTGCTTTTGCTGTTGCACTTCTCTCCAGCAGGCAGAAAGATCTAAGCTGGCAAATGGCATACACAGTGGGAATGTGTGAAATTTTCCACATTGGCAAGAAGAATAAAAAAAATTATATAAATGGCAAGATATTACAGAGCTCTCAGATACAGAGGGGTCTCAATGTACTCATGCATGAATTGCAGAAGGTTGGTAAGCAGGTACAACAGGTAATTTGGAAGGATAATAGAATTCTGTGTTTCGTTATGAGCAGAATTGGATACATAAGTAGGGAGGTTATCTTCAGTATTACAGGGGAATGATGCAACCACAACTGGAGTGCTGTGAACAGTGTTAGTGTCCTGATGTACGGAAAAATGTAAAAGATTGCAGGCAGTTCACTGAAGTTTCATAAATCGAATCTAGACTCAAAACGTTAGCTTGCTCTCTCTCCATGGATGCTGCCTGACCTGCTGTGATTTCGAGCATTTTTTTTGTCTTCAGCACAGACTCCGGCATCTGCAATAATTTGCTCTTCATAAATCTAATACCTCGAATGAGTGGTTGTCTTGTGAGTAAAAGTCAAAACAGACTAGCATTGCATCCACTGGAGTTTAGATGAATATTGATTAATTGAAACGTGACCGATTGATTCAACTTGAAATATTTTCAGGAGGACTTGACAGGTTAGATGAGGAAAGAGTGCTTCCACATGAAGGAGAATCTAGATCCAGGGGCTACTGTTTCAAAATTAAAATGCTGCCCATTGGAGTGTAGTGATCCAATCAGTCATGAATTTATTGAATGGTGAAACAGGCTGGAAAGACTAAGTAGCCTATTCTGAATTTGTATGTTCCTACTGTTGTGCTCAAGTGTAAATGATGGTGTCACTGGGCTATAATCGAGTACCGACGTTAGTAATATCTGGATTAGTCCTGGTGCTACATGCTCGTGAAGGTTATGAATAGGAGGATAGAGCAGATGAATGCATGGCTGAGGAGCTGGTATATGGGAGAAAGATTCACATTTTTGGATTATTGGAATGTCTTCTGGGGTGGAAGTGACCTGTACAAGAAGGATGGATTACACCTGAATTGGAAGGGGACTAATATACTGGCAGAAAGATTTGCTAGAGCTGCTTGGGAGGATTTAACCTAATAAAGTGGGCGGAAGGTGGAACCAGTGAGGAAAGAGATCAATCTGAGACTGGTACAGTTGAGAAAAGAAGTGAGTCAAACAGTCAGGGCAGCAGGGACAAAATAGAGAACAAGGTAGGACTGATAAATTAAACTGCATTTATTTCAATGCAAGAGGCCTAACAGGGAAGGCAGGTGAACTCAGGGCATGGTTAGGAACATGGGACTGGGATATCATGTACAGAAATGTGGCTCAGGGATAGACAGGAATGGCAGCTTAATGTTCTAGGATAGAAAGGGAGGCAAGAGAGGAAGGGGGAGTGGCGTTTTTGATAAGGGATAACATTACAGCTATACTGAGGGAGGATATTCCTGGGATTACATCTAGTGAAGTTATTTGGGTGAAACTGAGAAATAAGAAAGGGATGATCACCTTATTGGGATTGTATTATAGACTCTCTAATAGTCTGCTGGAAATTGAGAAACAAACTTGTAAAGAGATCTCAGTTATCTGTAAGAATATTAGGGAGGTTATGGTAGGGGATTTTAGCTTTCCAAACAGAGACTGGGACTGCCATAGTGTTAAGGGCTTAGATGGAGAGAAATTTGTTAAGTGTGTACAAGAACATTTTCAGATTCGGTATGTGGATGTACCTATTCGAGAAGGTGTAAAGCTTAACCTACTCTTGGGAAATAAGGCAGGGCAGGTGACTGAGGTGTCAGTGAGGGAACACTTTGGGACCAGCGACTATAATTCCATTAGTTTTAAAATAGTGATGAAAAAAGGATAGACCAGATCTAAAAGTTGAAGTTCTAAATTGGAGGAAGGCTAATTTTGACGGTATTAGGCAAGAACCTTCGAAAGCTGATTGGGGCAGATGTTTGCAGGTAAAATCTGGAAAATGGGAAGCCTTCAGAAATGAGATAACGAGAATCCAGAGAAAGTATGTTCCTGTTAGGGTGAAAGGAAAGGCTGGTAGGTATAGGGAATGCTGGATGACCAAAGAAATTGAAGGTTTGGTTAAGAAAAAGAAGGAAGCATATGTCAAGTACAGACAGGATAGATGAAGTGAATCCTTAGAAGAGTATAAAGGCAGTAGGAGTACACTTAAGAGGGAAATCAGCAGGGCAAAAAGGGGGCATGAGATAGCTTTGGCAAATAGGGTTAAGGAGAATCGAAAGGGTTTTTATAAATACATTGAGGACAAAAGGGTAACTAGGGAGAGAATAGAGCCCCTCAAAGATAAGCAAGGCGGCCTTTATGTGGAGCCGCAGAAAATGGGGGAGAAACTAAATGAATATTTTGCATCAGTGTTTACTGTGGAGAAGGATATGGAAGATGTAGAATGTAGAGAAAAGAAGGTGACAACTTGAAAAATGTCCATATTACAGAGGAGGAAGTACTGGATGTTTTGAAATGCAAAAAAATGGATAAATCCCCAGGACCTGCTCAGGTGTACCCTAGAACTCTGTGGGAAGCTAGAGAAGTGATTGCTGGGACTCTTGCTGAGATATTTGTATCATCAATAGTCACAGGTGAAGTGCCGGAAGACTGGAGGTTGGCTAATGTAGTGCCACTGTTTAAGAAGGGAGGTAAGGACAAGCCAGGGAACTATAGATCAGCCTGATGTCGGTGATGGGCAAGTTGTTGGAGAGAATCCTGGGGTAAGGATGTATATGTATTTGGAAATGCAAGGACTGATTAGGGATAGTCAACAAGGCTTTGTGTGTGGGAAATCATGTCTCACAAACTTGATTGTGTTTTTTGAAGAAGTAACAAAGAGGATTGATGAGGGCAGAGTGTTGGCGTGATCTATGTAAACTTTAGTAAGGTGTTCAACAAGGTTCCCCATGGGATACTGGTAAGCAAGGTTAGATCTCATGGAATACAGGGAGAACTAGCCATTTAGATACAGAATTGGCTCAAAGATAGGAGACAGACAGTGGTGGTGGAGGGTTGTTTTTCAGACTGGAGGCCTATGACCAGTGGAGTGCCACAAGGATCGGTGCTGGGTCCACTACTTTTTGTCAGATATATAAATGATTTTGATGTGAACATAGGTGGTATCGTTAGTAAGTTTGCAGATGACACCAAAACAGCGAAGAAGGTTATCTCCGATTAAAACGGGATCTTGATCAGATGGGTCAATGGGCGGAGAAGTGGCAAATGGATTTTAATTAATTTAGATAAATGCGAGGGGCTGCATTTTGGAAAAGCAAATCAGAGCAGGACTAATACACTTATTGGTAAGGTCCTGGGGAGTGTTGCTGAACAAGAAGACTTTGGAGTGCAGGTTCATTGTTGCTTGAAAGTAGAGTCGCAGATAGATAGGAGAGTGAAGAAGGCATTTGTTGTGCTTTCCTTCATTGGTCAGAGTATTGAGTACAGGAGTTGGGAGGTCATGTTGTGGCTGTACAGGACATTGATTAGGCCGTTTTTGGAATATTGCATGCAGTTCTCGTCTCCTTCCTATCGGAAAGAAGTTGTGAAACTTGAAAGGGTTCAGAAAAGATTTACAAGGATGTTGCCAGGGTTGGAGGATTTGAGCTATTGGGAGACATTGAACAGGCTGGAGCTGTTTTCCCTGGAGCATCGGTGGCTGAGGGGTGACCTTATAGAGGTTTATCAAATTATGAGGGGCTTGGATAGGATAAATAGACAAAGTCTTTTCCCTGGGGGGGGGGGGGAAGAAGAGTCAAAATTCGTGGGCATAGGTTTAGGGTGAGAGGTGAAAGATGTAAAAGAAACCTATGGGGCAACTTTTTCATGTAGAGGATGGTACATGTATGGAATGAGCTGCCAGAGGAAGTGGTGGAGGCTGGTACAATTGCAACATTTAAAAGGCATCTGGGTGGGTATATGAATAGGAAGAGTTTGGAGGATATGGGCCGAGGGCTGGCAAGTGGGACTGGATTGGTTTGGTTTATCTGGTCAGCATGGACGGGTTGGACCGAAGTGTCTGTTTCCGTGTTGTCCATATCTTTGACTCTGTGAATATTCTAGGGACATGGGTTTGAATCCCACTATGGCAGAGGATGAAATTTAAGTTCATTCAATAAAATCTGCAATTAAAAGCTCATTTATAGAGGACCATGTCACATGGTCAAAAACATAACTCACCTGGGTCACTAACGTCCTTTAGGGAAGGAAATCTGCCATCCTTACTTAGTCTGATTTGCATGTGACTCTAGATCCACAGCAATATGGTTAATGCTTAACAAAATTAAAGATGGACAATAAATGCTGGCCTCGCCAGTGATGTCCGTATCCCATGAATGAATGCATGAAGGCTTGTAAATTCAAGTGTTAACAGTGTGTGGAGTAATGTTTCTCTCAGGGCAATGTTTGATTGCTCTTTCACATTCAGGTTATTTTTGTAATGACATTGTTAATTATTGGTTGAGTAATACATTAATCCAGCTATTAATTTTGGTGATATAAAATCAGTTGGTAATAAAGATATTACAGAATACAGTAAGGATTGTTACGAAGCACACAGGAAGTGTGTCTCTTAAAAAAGGAGTAGGAGTTATTTCAAATGTATGACAGTTATCCACACTTAGTCTGTTTTGAAACTATTTTCCAGTTTATTGTAAGCTCTTTTCAGTGAATAATTTTAAGGATTTTATAGGAAATGCAACCTAATATTTTCAAATAACAATGTTGTTCTTCTCTCTCAATTAAATCTCTTACAAATAAATTGCAACACTTATGGGATCAATCCACACATGACGTATTCCAAGTAGCATCTCAGTTTGACTAATCGACTGTTAGGAAGTGCCACTGAGCTAGCAAGCATGACATGACCTCTTGGCTTTTCTTTCCTCCTTTATGGCGAGTATTTGGCCTCTGTTTTGTGTCTTCCATTGATGGCAGTGATAAATCAAGAATGTGCTTATTTATTTGATGCTACAAGGTTAAGGGCCAAAGCCCATATTGTACCACACTGACAAGGTTGCAAATGGTAGTTGTGAAGACTAAATAAATCACCAACTGATAATTAGCTAACGTTGATATATGGTTTTTAAACTCTATTGGAGTAAGTCTGAAGTCCTGAAAAAAAAATGAGTCCAGGAGAGAGTGTGCTGAGTTGTTATTTTTCAAACACAGGGTGATGCATTTGTTTGTATCTGACACACCACAACATAACAGAAACAAATACCAACATATTAAATCATGTTGTGTGTGACCTCTCTTCAAAAGCAAAGTCATTGCTACACACTCTCATGTTTTCACTGCAACTTTAACTCATGACGCAGTGTGTCTGCAGCTTCACATCACAAATCCAGTTATTCAAATATTTGTCACATTGGGAGATGAGGCAAATTATGAAAGATTTTAAAAATGGTTCAAATATTCCCGACTCAGGCGTTCCCAGGTTCAATTCCCGACTCAGGCGACTGACTGTGTGGAGTTTGCACGTTCTCCCCGTGTCTGCGTGGGTTTCCTCCGGGTGCTCCGGTTTCCTCCCACAATCCAAAAATGTGCGGGTCAGGTGAATTGGCCATGCTAAATTGCCCGTAGTGTTAGGTTAAAGGGGTAAATGTAGGGGTATGGGTGGGTTGCGCTTTGGCGGGTCGGTGTGGACTTGTTGGGCCGAAGGGCCTGTTTCCATACTGTAAGTAATCTAATCTAAAAAGAATGAAGGGTAATAGAGAAAAGGCAAGAAAGTAGAGTTTAGGATTGTCAGATCAGCCGTAATCTCATTGAACACAGATTTGTTGATCAGTTTGAGTTCGGAATTCCGGATTCTCATCCCCTTTATTCTCCTGCCAAACAAGAATCTATCCTCCTCCACCTTCAAAATGTTCAATGACTCTGTCCCTACTGCTGACTAAGGCAGAGAGTTCAATTTACTTGACCATCAGAATTGTATGATTTCCTTGGGTAAATAAACAGAGTAAATTGATGACGTGTGCATAATTTTTGAGTTCCCCGTATGTTCTGTATCCCTGCACAACAGAGAAGGGGCATTCAGCTGGCTCGCTCTTTCTCTTTCCCTGACTGGTTCCAATAGTGCTGCTTAGAACGCCATCTAAGGTGTGTCCATCTTCAAAATAGTGGTTGGCAGGGGATGCTCTTTGAGGGTGGAATTTTAATGTTGTTATGTTTTTACAAGAATGGTCCAGAAGTGAGAAACCTCAGCAATAGATTGAAGATGCCAGGACTACTCTCGTTGGAGCGACGAAGGCTGAAAGGAGATTTGCTTGAGGTTGTCAAGATTATGAGCGGGCCAGAGGGCATAGATGAGGAGAAATTGTTCCCATTCGTAAAATGAGAGGGTAGAGTGATAGGCAAAAGAAACAAGAATGATGTGAGAAAAAATTGTTTTCACACTTTTGTGAGTAGTTAGGGTGTGGAATGCATTGCCTGGAAATATGGTGGAGGCAGGTTCAGTGAGGCATTCAAAAGGGCTTTGATGGTTATTTGGATAGAAATTGAAATAACTCTCCAGAGGGCAACATCCTGTCACCAACTCACCCTTTATTAACACATGGAGAGTTCTTGACACTGGTCCAGGTCCCTCAGAGACAGCTGTCAGAGTGAACAGAACTTCTGACACTCCTGTTTTTTTTTACAGTGAAAGACACAAAGTGCAAGAATCTTTATTCAAATTCCATCACCAGGAAGATAGGAAAACACCCGGGTGGCCAGTGACAAACACTGCCCTTCACAAAGGGCAGTGCTGTGTGATCAAAAACAGTGAGGGGGAGGGTAGGGACTAAATCAAAATAGAGTTGAGGGAAGTCCCTGTTTATTTTCTTTTATGATTTTTTTTCTTTATTTTTCTTTTTTCTTTTTTTTTAATTAACCCCCACACTACCACCTAAGTGCGGTAATGCTTATTTTATCCCAGTAGACACTGTTTATATTTTTTTTTCACGAATCTTTATTCAAATTCCACCACCAGGAAGATAGGAAAACACCCGGGTGGCCAGTGACAAACACTGCCCTTCACATCAAAGGGCAGTGCTGTGTGATCGAAAACAGTGAGGGGGAGGGTAGGGACTAAATCAAAATAGAGTTGGAGGGAGAAATGATGCACTCCACTCCCCGCGGCGCCCACCTCTCCCTGAATAACTCCAGGGTGTTGGTGGACACCGCGTGCTCCTTCTCCAAGGACATCCGGGCTCTAACGTAAGACACTCCTGTTTATTTTTTTTATTTTTTTATTTTTTAATCAAAATAGAGTTGGAGGGAGAAATAATGCACTCCACTCCCTGCGGTGCCCACCTCTCCCTGAACAACTCCAGGGTGTTGGTCACATCAAAGGGCAGTGCTGTGATCGAAAACAGTGAGGGGGCGGGTAGGGACTAAATCAAAATAGAGTTGGAGGGAGAAATTATGCACTCCACTCCCTGCGGCGCCCACCTCTCCCTGAATAACTCCAGGGTGTTGGTGGACACCGCGTGCTCCTTCTCCAAGGACACCCAGGCTCTAACATAAGACACTCCTGTTTATTTTTTTTATTTTTATTTTTTTTTTAATCAAAATAGAGTTGGAGGGAGAAATAATGCACTCCACTCCCTGCAGTGCCCACCTCTCCCTGAACAACTCCAGGGTGTTGGTCGACACCGCGAATTTCTTGATTATCTTTTTTTACAAAGTGAATCGTCACTCCTGTTTATATCTGTCAGCCAGGGCTTCCTGATTGGACCAGATTAATAAACCCCAATCGGGAACTCAAATACTATGAGGTCCACCTGGCTGACCTCATTACGTTCACTGCAGAAGTAGTGTCCAGGGTATAGAGGGGAGAAAGTAGGAGATCGGCACTGGGTGATGATGCTTGTTTGAAGAGTCAATGAGAGCACATTGGGACAAATGTTCTCCTTCTGCGCTGTAACCAATGTGTGATTTTCTTTAGTATTTTTAAGTTCCGAGCAGGTCCATTTCCAGGACTTATTTTCCACGCCCTAAATCCAGTCCTCTCTGAAGTCCAGCTGTCTGTGTGATGTTCCCAGCAATGGTGGGCTGGTGGAGTAGGGCCATTCACAGACTGACTCTTGAAGGACAGCATGTGGGAGGGCCAGTCGGAATGCTCCTGGCTGAGAGTTTCCACCACAAGAGATAAGTGCTCCCTCTGTAGGTGGGTAACACAACAGTGTCTCTAGCTAGGGGTTTTCTCTGAAATTGACCTGACTACATGAGTCCATGCAATCGCAGAGTAGGAACCGTTCTATGTGGTGGTCTTGCGGTCCTCAGATAGGGATGTGTATTGGGTATTGAAGGACACCTCACCAGCACCCCAAATCAGCCACCCATTTCACCCCACCCAGTCTACTCTCACCCCACACCCTCACCCAATACCAGAACCCGTCTCAAGGCACCTGCTGGGCTTCACTGTCAGCAGAAAATAGACAATAGACAATAGGTGCAGGAGTAGGCCATTCTGCCCTTCGAGCCTGCACCACCATTCATTCTGATCATGGCTGATCATCCTTAATCAGTATCCTGTTCCTGCCTTATCTCCATAACCCTTGATTCCACTATCCTTGAGAGCTCTATCCAACTCTTTCTTCAACGAATCCAGAGACTGGGCCTCCATTGCCTTCTGGGGCACAGCATTCCACGCACCCACCACTCTCTGGGTGAAGAAGTTTCACATTCTTATGCTGTCACTGATTTGTCCCAGTGTGGGCACTGATAATTAGCTCCCCTGTGTTGCCGGGCAGATAAGTGGTCCCACTCATATCCCAGCCTACCTTGGAGGAGCAACTGCTGTGTTATGAGATTTTCTAAGGATTTTTGCTTGCTGGCCTGCTGCTTCAAGGGCCTGATTGCCCAGTGGTTTATTCCTTGCTCCGTGAACAAAGTTATGGAATCTCAGGACAGTTATGGCACACAATGTGGCCATTCAGTCCACTGCATGTACAGGAGCCCAACTATCGTTACAAGTACATCATGGGGCATTATTTGCACAGCAGTGTTGATCTAATATGCAAACTATGACTTTCCAAACATTCCAGTTTGTCAATGTAATCCCTCTACCCCAGCAACTTCCCTGTTGCTCCCAATTGCAGAGGTCAAAGCTAAAAATAAGATGCAGCTAGGTCACATTTTCAGAGAGTAACTTGTGGGATACTTGTTTCATGGAGCTAAATTCTGTGATGGTGAGTAGAAAGTGGAAGGTGATTATGCCAAAGTTACTGAACTGCTCTATGTTAAAATGCACGTAGCTTTATAACTGGAATCACTTTGCTCTTCAAAAATGATGATACTTATTACACATTTTCATCGTGAAGCATTATATGAATTATTGAGTCTAAAATGGGGAGGTAAGTAGGTATGTTCAGACTGGAGGTTGGTTCACGTGATGCCACTATTTAAGGAAGGTGTTAAGGAAAAGCCAGGGATTTATGGACCAGTGAGCCTGACATCGGCGGTGGGCAAATTGTTGAAGGAATCCTCAGAGACAGGATTTACATGTTTTGGAAAGGCAAGGACTGATTAGGGATAATCAACATGGCTTTGTGTGTGGGAAATCATGTCTCACAAACTTGATTGAGGTTTTTGAAGAAGGAACAAAGAGGATTGATGAGGGCAAAATGGTAGGTATGATCTATATGGACTCAAGTAAGATGTTCGATAAGGTTCCTCATGGGAGATTGGTTAGCAAGGTTAGATCTCATGGAATACAGTGAGAACTAGCCATTTGGATACAGAACTGGCTCAAAGGAAGAAGAAAGAGGGTGGTGATGGAGGGTTGTTTTTCAGACTGGAGGCTTGTGACTAGTGGAGTGCCACGAGGTGTGGGGTCCACTGCTTTTCGTCATTTATATAAATGATTTGGATGTGAACTTAGGAGGTATGGTTGGTAAGTTTACAGAAGACACCAAAGTTACTGAGATACAGGTTACTAGACTGGATGAAATTGAAGTGCATAAGGAGGAAGTGTTAGCAATTCTGGAAAATGTAAAAATAGATAAGTCCCCTGGGCTGGATGGGATTTGATTCCTGAAGAAGGGCTTATGCCCGAAACGTTGATTCTCCTGCTCCTTGGATGCTGCCTGACCTGCTGCACTTTTCCAGCAACACATTTTTCAGCTCTGATCCCCAGCATCTGCAGTCCTCACTTTCTCCTGGATGGGATTTATCCTAGGATACTCTTGGAAGCCAGGGAGGTGATTGCTGAACCTTTGGCTTTGATCTTTATGTTGTCATTGTCTACAAGAATAGTGCCAGAAGACTGGAGGATAGCAAATGTTGTTCCCTTGCTCAAAAAGGGGATTAGAGATAACCCTGGTAATTATAGACCTGTGATCCTTACTTTGGTTGTGAGTAAAGTGTTGGAAAGGGTTATAAGAGATAGGATTTGTAATCATCTAGAAAGTAATAAGTTGATTAGGGATAGTCAACATGGTTTTGTGAAGGATAGGTTATGCCTCACAAACGTTGAGTTCCTCAAAAAGGTGTCCAAAGAGGTGGATGAGGGTAAAGCAGTTGATGTGGTGTATATGGATTTCAGTAAGGCGTTTGATAAGGCTCTCCATGCACAAAATACAGAGGTATGGGATTGAGTGTGATTTAGCAGTTCAGATCAGAAATTGGCTAGCTGAAAGGACATAGGGTGGTGATTGATGGGGAATGTTCATCCTGGAGTTCAGTTACTAGTGGTGTACCACAAGGATCTGTTTTGGATCTATTTTTATAAATGACCTGGATGAGGGCATAGAAAAATAGGTGAGTAAATTTCCGGATGATACTAAGATCAGAAGAGCTGTGGATAAGTGACAAAGTATGTTATAGGTTACAGACAGCCCTGCAGAGCTGGGCTGAGAGGTGGCAAATAGAGTTTAATGCAGAAAAGTGTGAGGTAATTCACTTTGGAAGGAATAACAGGAATGCAGAGTACTGGGCTAATGGCAAGATTCTTGGTAGTGTAGATGAGCAGAGAGATCTCAGTATCCAGGTGCATAGACCCTTGAAAGTTGCCACCCAGGTTGATATGGTTGTTAAGAAGACATCCCGTGTGTTAACTTTTATTGATAGAGGGATCAAGTTTCGGAACCATGAGATCATGCTGCAGCTGTACAAAACTCTGGTGCGGATGCACTTTGAGTATTGTGTACAGTTCTGGTCACCGCATTATAAGAAGGATGTGGAAGCATTGGAAAGGGTTCAGAGGCGATTTACTAGAATGTTGCCTGGTATGAAGGGAAGGTCTTATGAGGAAAGGCAGAGGGACTTGAGACTGTTTTCATTAGAGAGAAGAAGGTTGAGAGGTGACTTAATTGAACATATAAGATAATCAGAGAGTTGGATAGGGTGGGCAGTGAGAGCCCTTTTCCTCGGATGGTGATGACTAGCACAAGGGGACATAGCTTTAAATTGAGGGGTGATAGGTATAGGACAGATTAGATTAGATTACTTGCAGTGTGGAAACAGGCCCTTCGGCCCAACAAGTCCACACCGACTCGCCGAAGTGCAACCCACCCAGACCCATTCCCCTACATTTACCCCTTCACCTAACACTACGGGCAACTTAGCATGGCCAATTCACCTAACCTGCACATTTTTGGACTGTGGGAGGAAACCGGAGCACTCGGAGGAGAATGTGCAAACTTCACACAGTCAGTTGCCTGAGGTGGGAATTGAATCCGGGTCTCTGGTGCTGTGAGGCAGCAGTGCTAACCACTGTGTTAAAGGAAATTTCTTTACTCAGAGAGTAGGAGGGATGTGGAACCACTGCCTATACCAGTAGTAGACTCTCCAAATTTAAGAGCACTTAAGTGATCATTGAATAGGCATATGGATGAGAATGGTATAGTGTCGATTAGATTGGCTTCAGATTGGTTCCACAGGTCAGCGCAACATGGAGAGCCGAAGGGTCTCTACTGTGTTATAATGTTCTGTGTTCTACGGAGGTGTAGTGGACAGCGAAGAAGGTTACCTCAGAATACAACAGGATCCTGATCAGATGGGCCAATGGGCTGAGGAGTTGTAGATAGAATTTAATATAGATAACTGTGAGGTGCTGCATTTTGGAAAAGCGAATCAGATCAGGACTTATACACTTAATGGTAAGGTCCTGGTGAGTGTTGCTGAGCAAAGAGACCGTGGAGTGAGGTTCATAGCTCCTTGAAAGTAGAGTTGCAGGCAGATAAGGTAGTGAAGAAGGCATTTGGTATGCTGTCCTTTATTGGTCAGAGCATTGATCATAGGAGGTCATGTTGCAGCTGTACAGGACATTGGTTCGGTCACTATTGGAATATTGTGTGCAGTTGAGCTGTCCCTGCTGTAGGAAGAATGTTGTCAAAGTAGAAAGGATGTTGCCAGGGTTGGAGGATTTGAGCTATTGGGAGAGGCTGAACAGGCTGTGGCTGTTTTCCCTGGAGTGCCGGAGACTGAGGAATGACCTTATAGAAAAACATGAGGGGCATGGATAGGATAAGCATATAAAGTCTTTTCCCTGGGGTGGGGGAGTCCAGAATGAGAGGGCATAGGTTTAGGGTGAGAGGGGAAAGATATAAAAGGGAGCTAAGGGGTTATTTTTTCATGCAAATGGTGGTGTGCGTATGGAATGAGCTGGTACAATTACAGCACTTAAAATGCATCTGGATGGGTATATGAATAGGAAGGGATCAGAGGGATATATGTCATGTGCTGGCAAATGGGACTAGATTGGGTTAGGATCTGGTCGGCATGGACCAAAGGGTCTGTTTCCATGCTGTACATCTCTGTGACTCTTAATATTTGAAGTACTTTTCTTTGTATCAGGCCTCAAGTGTCTGACCTTGCTGACTTACCTGTCAGCTTCATGTCTGGAGAGGATGTTGCATTTTTTTTGCCAGTTTTGTTTTTGGCTGAAGTGCTGTTGCAGTGGTCATTTATTTTTACTGGGTGTTAAAATCACCCAGCAACTTCCAAACCCATGACTTCTACCACTGAGGATAAGGGCAGCAGAGACGTGGGAACACCAACACCATTCCCTTCTGGTCCACTCACCATTCTGTCTTGGAAATAGTTTCTGTTCCTTCAATGTCACTGGGTCAAACTCCTGGAACTTCCTCTCTCGCGACATTGTGGGTGTAAGAACAGCATTTGCAGCACTTCCAGAAAGCAGAACACCATCACCTTCTCTGAGGTAATTAGGAAAGGGCAATAAATGGTGGCCCAACCAGTGACACCCCCCTGTGAATAAATAAAACAGAAGTCATTGGGTCGAATTTGTGGTCTTTCTAATAGTCACTTAGGAGGTAGGGCAGGTTATGTCATGCGGAGGGTTGGTGACCTGAATCCTGCTTTACTGCCCCATCAGCAACTGAGGCCTATAAATGGCCAACTAGGGACCACTTTTAAGAGTTTCATCCCATTCCTTTTGGGGTTTGCCCAGTTGCAGGTGGGTCTGTTACCTTGTGGCATTCGTGACAGCTAAAACCATGTATCCCCATGCATGGGCCAATTACCTCAATGAGAGAAACTCAATGCCTTATTGAGGGATTGGACATTGGCAAGGGCTGAGAGCCACCCCCTTTGTCTTGCTGCCAGTTCCCCACAACTACCCCTTAGTGCCTGTGCTAGTCGACTTCCTCTCCCATCACCACCACCAAGGTCTCATTATTTCTATGGTGCCTTGGCCATTCATGATCCCAGGATTCCAGTGGATGTCCTTTTGGTTTAATTCATTCTCTCGGGACGTGGGTGTCACTGACCAGGCCAATATTCGTTGTCTATCCAAGGGGGTTCCCTGCAGCAGCCATTGCCTCTCCCCAGTGACACAGCAGAGCACACGAACTCCTGGCCTCTGATTGGAGACTCCTCATTGGTGACTCCTGCTCCATGGGTCCTATGTTCACATGAAGGCCCCATTGGTTTGTGGTTTGACGAAGCCTTCCTGACAAAAATGAGCTCATGTCCTTTCCTGGCTGTGCAATCAGTGAATGCCTGTTGTCTATGACTATCGTTGTTCGTGTGATCATTAAGTTACTGGCTTTGTAATCGGGAGAAGACAAAGGGACCAACTTCCTGGCAAATACTAATGAACAAGTGCAGGACAAGTACAATTGTTCGTTTGCCAATTGTGTTGTGATTTTCTGAAGACACTGATCTGGAAACAATATTGAGTGGAAGTAGAGAAATATCTGTGCTTTCAGGGGAAAGTGTGGAAATGTGCCGAGGAAGCCAGAAACAAAAATGAAAGATTGATATTCAAAGCAGAAGGACAATAAGGAGGGATACAATTTACTCATTCGTAAAGGAGGATGGTGTCAGTGTCATTGCAATGTACTTTCTGAAACCCAGGATCCTCCAGGCCAAAGACCGAGACACCTCCTATGTTAGATAATGGCAGTCAATGTCAAATATTGTGTGATATAAAAGTTAAGCATTTTCATCATTTATATAAATGATTTGTATGTGAGCAAAAGAGGTATAGTTAATAAGTTTGCTGATGACACCAAAATTGGAGGGTGTAGTGGACAGCAAAGAACGTTGCCTCAGATTACAACAGGATCTTGATCAGATCGGCCAATGGTCTGAGGAGTGGCAGATGGAGTTTAATTTAGATATATGTGAGGTTCTGCATTTTGGGAGACCAAATCTTAGCAGGACTTATACACTTAATGGTAAGCTCTTAGGGAGTGTTGCTGAACAAAGAGACCTTGGAGTGCAGGTTCATAGCTCCTTAAAAGTGGAGTCACAGGTAGATAGGATAGTGAAGAAGGCGTTTGGTATGCTTTCCTTTATTGGTCAGAGTATTGAATACAGGAGTTGGGAAATCATGTTATGGCTGTACAGGACATTGGTTAGGCCACTGTTGGAATATTGCAGATAATTCTGGTCTCCTTCCTATTGGAAAGATGTTGTGAAACTTGAAAGGGTTCAGTCAAAGACTTACAAGGATGTTGCTAGGGTTGGAGGATTTGAACTATGGGGAGAGGTTGAATAAGCTTGGGCTGTTCTCCCTGGAGTGTTGGAGGCTGAGGGGTGACCTTATCGAGGTTTATAAAATCATGAGGGGCATGGATAGGATAAATAGACAAAGTGTTTTCCCTGGGATGGGGGAGTCCAGAACTAGAGGGCATAGGTTTAGGGTGAGAGGGAAAAAATATAAAAGAGACCTAAGGGGCAACGTTTTCACTCAGAGGATGGTATATGTCTGGAATGAGCTGCCAGAGGAAGTGGTGGAGGCTGGTACAATTGCAACATTTAAAAGACATTTGGATGGGTATACGAATAGGAAAGGTTTGGAGGGATATGGGACAGGTGCTGGCACGTGGGACTGGATTGGGATATCTGGTCAGCATGGAACAGTTGGACCGAAGGGTCTGTTTCTGTGCTGTGAATCGCTATGACTCTATGGCTCTATTGTGAGAAAATCACAAGAGTAGAGAGAAATTTGCAGATAAATGTAAAATAATTGTAAATGCTTTGTATTCAAAACCTGTGCAATGTCTTCTTTCAGCTAAAGTAACTTATCAATTTGGATCATGCTGTTTTTGATAATTAGCAGTCAACTATACTTTGCATGCAATTGTTTTTATGCATATTTTCCCTGGAAGAAGCATTTCACGGTTTGAAATTTTAACCTGCATGTTTCTCACTGAATGGATCATCAAGATTGTGCTAGCATGCTTATATTCCCAAAGGTTTCACAGATACAGTATATACGATTCCAGTTAAGGCTCAGGAACAAGCAAGAGCTTATTAACTTACGGCCATGGAAGATTTTAAAGATCTATTTTATGCTTTTGTAACGTGGTGAGTAAATGCACATTTATTTGCCTCTGAGCTGCTCAGCCTTTGGTCCAATACCTGACTTAAAAGTTAGGTTAGCCAGTACTAGTTTTGATGATGTCATAATAAGGAGAGTGGAAGTTCCTCAACTTTTGTCTGGGTCGCATAGCTTTAATCTCTTTGTGTTTTTTGTTGGGTGAGATCAGGCGTGGCTGTTTTTTTATGTTAGCTGCCTCAGTTAAATAGTTGCTAAAGTTTACACTTCAGACCAGTGGGAAATGGCTTAGAATCATCTTTGGGAGTGCACCCTAATGGATCTCAACGTTTTCAAAAGTAGAAAGTTAAAAGGAGGAAATTACTGGAAAACTGATCTGTTTTGTCTGAACCGCTGCACGATTCTTCTTCTGATGTCATTTTAAATGGCAAATTGCACGCTTAATTGTATAAAAGGGCTCAAATTCCAAGCTGGTGATACTGCTGAATGGTGTTTTCTTTCCTGGGGGCTTGTTGCTATTGTGTTCATTCAGAGAATGATCTATTTGGCATTCTGGTGAAAAATGTTTGCAGGACAGATAAGTGCAGTGTGTTTTGTATCTCATGTTTAGAAATTACTGGAGACACCAAGATGGGTGATAAAGAATGAGCCCCTTTGCAACAAAACAGTGTAAAAGGTTCAACATCTGAATCAGAATTGAATGTGTTACTACATGCCAGAGAAATAGGCTCCAAAAACATCTAGTAGTTTGACTGATCATTTTTTATTATGTAATTATGGGTTTGGAAACGAGTGTGAAATTCAGGACGGATTTGGTGCCATTTATGTTCTGAGCAATGATCGTTGATGAATTAAAATGCAAAATATTGCAGATGCTTGAATTGAAATTAAATATAAAATGCTGGGGGACAAGATCTTGGCAGGTTGGGCAGCATCTGTTGATTTTTACATCTTGTTTTTAATTTTTAAAATTATTTATTTACAATTTAAGACCCAAAAAGTATATAGCTAACTGGTCTCACACAGTAACCTCCCTGGCTAGTTGCCCAGGTTGATATTTAAGCTCCCAAAATCATTGTTGCTTAATAATTGCCTCATAACCTGATAACCTGTTCTTAAATGGTAGTGTTGTGTTAATTGCCATGCGATAGATTTCCATGTCTGAGATTTTGCAATTGGACATTTGACTATCAACTGTAAACACACTCAAGTCATAACTTGATACTTAACAAAATCTGTGCCCTGGACTCGTACTGTAAATATTTGTTGCTTCTAGCCTCGAAAAACTTTGACTGATTTGGTTCAGTAAAGCAAATCAATTATTTCATTTCCAGTTTAACTTTGCCACAGCAATCAGCTTGGCAACTTACAAAAGGCAATCTTCAGAATTAATTAAAATCCATTTCATGTAATGTCCCGATCATTTGACCAAGTTTTCCCCAAAGAGATGTCAGTAAGGTTAATTGAATTATATGACTGTTGCAAACTAATGCACTATCTTGCGAGAAAGAAGTGACAACTGAAAAATGTCCTGCTCCTGTTGTTAAAACTGTTTTAATTGAAGGTTTTGCCTCTGTAGTTTGCCAGGAAATAAAAGGAATGCAGCATCAGAGGTTAAGAAGAAGAGCAGGATTTAAATGATTGGTGCAGTATCTGAATAACAGCTGTACAAACACAGTCTTTCAAGCTTAGGTGTCAAGCACTCTAAGCACTACTGTTCTTTACCTCCTTTTGGCAATGAGCTCTTACCACCTGAGCTCAATGAAGCCAAGACTTTGCTTCATATTTAGAAGTTGATTATCTAAAACCTACAGTGTGTTGAAATTTAATTGGCAATATTGGCCTATGAGAAGCTCTTGAAATGCTCTCCAAACTATTTTCTGCTCACTGCTTGAGAAAGTGCATCTCATTTGGGGGAAGGTGAAAAAAATTAGTGAGTTGTTTTGATGAGAAAGCAAGAGCCTGTTTCAGCCTTTGGGTTGGAGAGTGAACACTCACTAGTCAATTTAGAACTCCATAAGAAATAGGAACAAGAGTAGGCCATCTGGTCCCTTGAGCCTGTCCCACTATTTAAAAGTATTGTGGCTGATCCATCTTTCATCACGTCCACTTTCCTGTCCTCTCCCTGTAACCCTTGATTCCCTGACTGATCATGAATTACTCTATCTCAATCTTAAATATTTTAGGGACTCTGCCCCCCACAGCTCCTGGAGCAAGGAGTTCCAGACTCACAGTCCATTGAGAGAAGACATTCTTCCTCATCTCAGTCCTTAAATTGCTGTCCTATATTTCGAGACTATGCACTCTAGTCCCAGACTCTCTCATAAGGGGAAACATCCTCTCAGCATTTACCCTGTCTCAAGCCACTGAAGACTCAATCGGATTTTCCTGACATTATTGTAAGTGTTAATGCCTTGCTGATAGAACCTTTCCACTTTGTGCTGAAATCATTCTTTTTTTCTTCTCAGATGACATTCATAGAATCATACAGTATAGAAGAGGCCCTTCGGCCCCTCAAGTATGTACCACCAAAGCTATACTACATTTGTTAAAAATCACACAGCACCAGGTTATAGTCCAACAGGTTTATTTGGAAGCATTAGCTTTCGGAGTGCTGCTCCTTCATCAGATGGTTGTCAGGTGAAGGAGCAGTGCTCTGAAAGCTAGTGCTTCTAAGTCACTATAATCTGGTGTTGTTCGATTTTTAACTTTGTACACCCCAATCCAACACCGGCATCTCCAAATCAAGCTATATTTACACTAATCCTACATTTCAGCATCAGGCCCATCGCCTAGTCATTTGGTTGTCTCGACAGTCATGACACACAAAGCCAAATAAATGCAAAAACAGGTTAGTTTGGCCTCATACTTTTAGTAGTTGAAATGACGAGCTCTAGTTAATTTATGGGGAAGGGAAAAAGATGTGAAGCAATGCTTGTGTTTCTTCCAGCTCCCTTTAAAACCTCAGGGGCTAATTTAGGCTCAGGATTGTGCAGCAGATCTCAATCACCCCTAAATATGCACACATTGATTGAAATGCAGTCAGCACCCGAACCATGTGCTCAGGGAATTAATTTGTTGTTCAGTAGTCCGGGACAAAGCCCACTTGATTGGCGCTCCATCAACCAACTTAAACATTTAATCCCTCAGCCATCAAGGCTAAGTCTCAGCAGTGTGTACCATCTGCAAGAATCACTGCAGAAATTCTCCAAGGTTCCTCAGATAGCAAACCTTCAACCATGACCAACTCCATGGAATTGCTCACTGAAACCTCTGGGTATATATAGCCTTTGGCTGTGAGCCCATCCCTCTTCTCTTCTCTCCACTGGCTGCTTCTCCTGTTCTGTTTGGGCTCTTCCTATTTTCCAAGTCTTGCTGTTTATGAAGGCGTGCATCTCTGTCCGAGAGGATCCAGTTTGTGCAAAAGCTTTGATGTCAGTGAAAATGCTTGCACCCACTTGAAACAACTGCAGAAAGTGATGGACGTATAACAGCTGGGAACAATTAACCAATAATGAACTGAATGTGTGTGTGTGCTTGAGTGATAGATATTGATGCCATGTCCTGCCCATTCCTTGTGTGCGCATGATTGTCTGTACTAACATTCCTGATGAAGGCCTTTTGCCCGAAACGTTGATTCTCCTGCTCCTCAGATGCTGCCTGACCTGCTGTGCTTTTCCAGCACCACACTCTTGACTCTAATCTTCAGCATCTGCAGAGCTCACTTTTGCCTGCACTAATATGGCACCTGACACAATTTGCACCAACAAGTGTTCACATATGTGTCAACATTCTGGATCTCTGAAACATGGGTATTTGTATCATGTTTGCTTTAACAGAGATCAGTGTTATTGTGCAGGCTGTAATAGGTACATTGTTTTGCGAATCTGCTTCCTTTGTTCTTGTGTTGAGCATGATTTGTTAAGATAGCTATGTTTACTTGTTTAACTGGGAAATCATCTTAAAGTTCTCATGTTAAATTGTCAGCGTAGTGATTGATGTGGTCTAATTACCTTGGTTAATTGATGACTTTGCCAGCATCTGTGAGCCTGTTTATGTCATCAGGGAGATTAGAGAGTGCTTCCTATCACCCGCATGTAGAAGCTGTTTACGTACATTTGAACCTCTGGGTTCTGCCTGACAGAACTTGATGCTGTCTAGGGCCCTGCCTGTTTCACTCAGGACAATGTTTTTTGCGGGGGTGGGGGTTTGATGGTCGAGACCTGCTTATGTGTGATGCAGAGAAGCAACAGAATAAAACCGTGGTGACGTTTTTACAATCCCCTGACTCTTCAGCGGCAGAGGTGAACCTCACAAGACAGCAGAGCTGCTCTGTGTTAAGAGTAAGGGGCACTGTTCCGATTTAATTCTGAAGTCAACAGTGGGAAATCATTGCTTTGACATTCTTTTTAAGTCTGGCACGTTACCTGAGACAGAAGCTCATCTGATTTGAGGAATGGCACTTTGAACTCCTGGAGATAAAGTTGCAAGTAGTTTGGAGTTAGCAATACAGTTTTCTTGTTTTGGTTCAGATTGTTAGCTGTTTGTTTACTTTGGCACTGAGCGAGAAAGCAGAACTGAAATGTCTATTGTGAGCTCGCCTAACAAGCAAGTCAGTATTCTACCCTGGCCTAGCCTCAACCATTACCCCTCCGTGCAGAAAAGGGGCAACAAAAATGAGCTAACCAGTAGAACACAGAGTGGCAATCAGTACATCGAAAGCTCCAGCCTTCCATCGTCTTATCCATTTGCAAATATGAATGAGGTGGGATTATTTGTTTATTGTGAATTGATTTCTCAATAACAGTAAGCCTTTGGCCTTTTCTTCCGTGAAATGTTCGGGATTTGTTTAGGACATAGAGATTGCATGCTTACAGGAGGAATTAAAAAGCTTTATCAATGGCCCTTTAAGAAACAACAAGCCTTTGTTGGCCCATTGAAAGAGAACAGTGGAAACTTGTTTGAATGTTTTGTCACCAGGAGTTTGCCCTTTAGAATGGACAATGTTGCAGTATTCGAGAGACTCCCTGAATTTTCTGGGAGTGATGTTTAAGAAATCTGAGTCAGAACTTGCCTACACTGACTTAGCGCATGGGGTAGAAATGGGAACAAAAATTTCAAAATGGTACATGATTCAGGTAATACATGTATTGAGATGTTAATGGTGATAAAGGAGAGCTTTAAAGCATTGTACTGCAAACTAAACGAGAAATGGTACTCAACTGGACAGCCATTGTTGTGACTTGTTTTGTTTTGCGGTCTATTGCTGAGATATTTCTATTGATTTATGGGCAATCTTATTTTTCTTTGAAGTGTAATGCACAATGTCAAGAATAACACTTTTAGCACATAGCCACAATGGATTGCAGCAGAGATTGATGAAAGGATGGGGATAAGAAAGAGGGGAATGCTGATGTTAGATGTATGACAGCATTGAGACGTATTCCAAGGAGGAGATTGTGCCACTTGTACAAATGAAGTTACAGCCTACTGCAAGACAGAACTGGCAGGGAAATGGTCAGTAATAAAAGAACGATCTGGTTGGTCAGTGGGAAGAATGAATCCGGTTGGTGGCAGGGAGCAGCAGAAGGGAGGGGGATGGACTGGGAAGGCAGTCAGGGGATGGGGAGAGAGCTTATTTGAAATTGGAGAACTCAGTGTGGGTAATATTGTACTGGGCAGCCCAGACTCAACATTGAGTTCTCTAATTTCAAATAACCTCCCTCCCCATCCCCTGACTCCCTTCCCAGTCCCTCCCCCTCCCTTCCAACCCTCCCAGCCCCCAACCGGATTCATTCTTCCCATTGACCAACCAAGTCGTACCCTCTGCCTGTCTTCACCTATCCCCACTTCACCACTCTGCTCTCACCACCCCCTTTTTTGCACTCCCCCCACACCTACCCCCAGTCCTGAAGAAAGGGTTACACCTGAAATGTCAATTACAGCTAATAACAGGAAAACATCAATATAATGTCATAAACAGAATCAAGGAAACCACAACTTTTCAGCTGATTAAGACTAAATTTAAGTGTTACTGTGGGTGGGGGATTATTTTCAGGATAGATGAACTAAAGTGAAGGAGAATGAATTGCTGCACCCATTTATTTTCCAAACTGAGTGAGAATATACTAAGGGCCAGTGTTGATCTATTGATGGTGCTCAATACTCAGTCATGGGGTCAAGACCCACTCCCTGAATTGAGGATCTCACTGGGCTGATTTTGCAGTGTGGTAAAATGACAATATTTACATATCTGATATGGTTGCACCAGAGCTCGTTAACTACATGAAGAGCAGGACAGTTTCCTGAAATCCTGTTTGCTTCTTTCAAACACCAACCAAAAATAGGTCATCAGTCTAGTGGCTTGTGAGAACACTGGGACCGAGCAGAGCTGAGGTTGCATATGTCACTAGAAGAACGTTTCTCATTCATTCTTGCAATGTGAGAATCATTGGCAAATCTAGTCATTATCCCTTATCCCACATTGTTCTTGGGAAGGTGGGAGGTGTAAGACTGTGGTCCAAGGGTTGGAGATGATACAAAAAGGGTCTTGAAAGTTAAATTAATTCCACAGAAGCCTATATCCCATCACCAAGTCATCCTTTATTTACACATGAACAGTCCTTGACTGCCTATTGCGGAGAAAGTGAGGACTGCAGATGCTGGAGGTCAGAGTTGAGAGTGTGGTGCTGGAAAAGCACAGCAGGTCAGGCAGCATCCGAGGATCAGGAGAGTCATCGTTTCAGGCATCAGGAAACCTTGTGTCAGGTATCAGGATGTCAGTATCTCTTTCACTCACCCTTTTTATCTGTTTGCCAGGACTCTCAATATGGATCAGGTTAACAGCCTCCATCAGTGAACTCATTTTCAATGAGATCAAGCTGGGGGTGACCTCGATTTGATACTGGATCTTCTAGCCCACAGTTAGGAGCTCTACCACAGAATCATAAGAGCCCCTCACAGCTTTTTCTAACTGAGCAGTCAAACTGAAATTAACAAGGAAAATGAGATAGACCAAAGAAAAAGATGAACATAGCTAAGAACCCTGGGTCAGACTTTCATCATGGAGGCAGGAAGCAGGAGTTGAGAATTTCCTCAATGTGACTCAGTGGTGTCAACCAATGGGATATTCGTCTAATTAAGGGCATGAGGTCAGTGGAGGTAGAGGCTGTTTGATGCAAGGACAGATTTGTAAATAGGCCCACCTACAACCACAGCAACATGGCATGGTTTCTCAGATTTAGAAGTGTTGTTTTCCAAAGGAATAACTTGCCCTTGTCCATGAGTCATTAAAAGCTGACATGTAGGTGCTGCAATCTATTAAGAAGGTTAAAAAATGATGGCATTCATTTCATGGGGATTTGAGTACAGGAATAAAGATGTCTTGTTGCAATTATATAGAGCATTGGTGAGACTGCATCTGGGGCGGTGTGTACAGTTTTCTGAGGAATGATATACTTGCCTTAGAAAAGGTTCAATGGATTCCCACCAGATTAATACACACAATGGTGGGATTGCTTTGTGAACAGAGATTGAGGAAGGTGGGTTTGCATTCCCTTAGAGTTCAATGAATGAGAGGTGATCTCATTGAAACTTCCACAATTCTTACGCCGTGACAGAGTGGATATAGATAGGATGTCTCCCCTGACAAATGGTTCTTGAATCAGCAAATAGAAAGGCATAGGCCATTTAAGACTGAGATGAGGAGGAATTTCTTCACCCAGAGAGTGGTGAATCTTCAGAATTCTCCACCGCAGAGGTCAGTCATTGAGCTGTTTTAAGACAGATAGTATGGCACAGAATATTCAAAGGGCTGAATGTACCTATATTCCCCTTAACTTCACCCTCTTAACCCTATACTCACTACCCCAACTCCTTCACCCTGCTTATATCGCTCATTCCCCATCTTTCCTTGTACCCTTCTCCTCATTTATTACCTCATCCCCATGCTTACATTTCTTATTTCCTTTACTCCCTTAACCTCTATCTCCTGAATTCCTTCACTTCCTTGCCCCCAGTTCCTTCAACTTCTTACCCCATTTACCACCCTACACCTTTAACCCCACACCTTTTACTCTCATGCCACCTTTACCCCTGCACCTCTTTATACATTTAACACCCCTTTACCCCACTCCTTCAACCCCTTCACCTCCATGTGTCCAACCTAATCACTCACTACCTGTTTAAAGGCAGATCTCTCAAACTCTGTAATAACATTTGAAATTAATTGAGACTCTCATTAATCTGAGAAATAGACATTACTTGGTAGCTAGGAGAAAGTGACGACTGTAGACGTTGGAGATCAGAGTCGAGAGTGTGGTGCTGGAAAAGCACAGCTTGTCAGGTAGCATCCGAGGAGCAGGATTCCTGATGAAGGGCTTATGCCCGAAACGTTCGATTCTCCTGCTCCTCGGATGCTGCCTGACCTGCTGAGCTTTTCCAGCACCACACTCATTTCTTGGCAGCTGCCTAAAAATAGCATCCCTCTACACAGGGTCATAAGTCTTTCAATGCCATCAAACTCAGATTGCCAAGTAGAGCTCGGGAACCACATGCTGTGGTGTAGAATTACTTACATGTTTTTGAAGGAACTTAAAAGATCCTACAGATGGTCAAGCTTTTAGAAGGCCAAAAGGGTAGGCATGGACAAGTTGGACTGAAGGGTCTGTTTCCGTGCTGTACATCTCTATGACTCTATAGCTGAACTTTACTGCAAATAATGAACCAAAGCAATGGGGAGAGTTTAAACAATTAACCACATTGGGTGTGTGGTTTGATATGATATAATGCAGAATAGCATTTTATCTAGTGAATAATTTAAAGGTGATAGTTTTTCAGAAGTAACAACCTGGCCATAGGTTATTTAATGATCACTTGCCTTTATCAATCACAGCAGTGATACCATTCACTTCAGTAAACATGGATATAGCTGAGATTATGGCATTTTTACTGGTTAACTTTATTGTAAACAATGTTTTTATTCTTCACATGTTATGTAGCAGTGTGTGTTGGAAATTGGATGACCATAGTTCTTTCACATAGCAATGATACAAGAGTTAACCCCTGTGAAACCAAAAATGTTTTCAGTAGCCCTCTGAGATATACTACCTCAGCACCATAAATGACTACATCTCCTGTGCGGTACAAAAAAAAACTTGCTAGTTTAGTCTTTTACTTCTGTATTGGTGCGCTTTATGTCAGTTGATTGTAAAGAAATGCATTAAGGTTGCACTTGGAGATTTTGGACCTTGTTTTGACCAGTGACACGGAATTCACCAAGATATTGGTATTCCATCATTCTTTTCTGAAGTAGCTCTCAAACTTTTTTGATTGTATTGTACAGATTATTGCCTGGCACATGGTTTGAGATTAAAACATTATTATTGCCTATTACTTTTGGGAAGTTGCACATTTGTTGCTATTTGATGATTGATACAAAACTGAAGCAGCAATGTAAATGTTTTCTGAATATTGTGCACAGCGTGGCCTGCTTACATCGTTGAGCAGTCTGTAATTGCAAACTTAAAGCCTACAGTCCACCTCTGGACTGGTTAATAATGTTCCTTACTGGTAACAGGCCAATTTTCTTAATTAATGTTTGTTCCAAATATTTCCTTGGCTGTTTCAATCAGTCTAAATTACTTTCTATCACTTTAAACATTTAATACATTCTAACTGTTGTTAGTTTCTCTTAAACTTACATTTTATCCACTGTCTTCTTGCTATCCACAATTCTTAATTCCTGAAGAATTCAGCCCCTCAAGTGGGCAGCACAGCCAATTCTCCTAGGCTGTTTATCTTTGGACTGAGAGAGGAAACCAGAGCACTTGGAGGAAACCCACACAGCCACAGGGAGAATGTGCAGTCTCCACACAGACAAACACCCAAGGCTGGAATTGAACCTATGTCCCTAGCACTGTGAGGCAGCAGTGCTAACCACTGAGCCACTGTACTGTCCTAAATTTCACTTTAATTAAAACAAAAATATGATCTATGTTCACTTATTGGCAGAACTATTCCGAGCCAATGGAGAACTTCCTTAATGGAGCTATATAAGAAAGGTAATTGCTGGTGATTGAATGTGTGATGCCATTTGTATCTTTTAATTAAATTCCACTTTGTTTTATTCGTTCTCAAGATGTGGGTGTCACTAGCCAAGCCAGCATTTACTGTCCGTTCTCTGTTGTCCAGAGGAGAACCCACATTGCTCTAGGTCTAGAGTCACATATAGGCCAGGCTGAATAAGGAAGGCAGTGTCCTTCCCGAAAACACATTGGTTTGTTTCTGACAACAGCTCAAAAACAGGAATTGTTCTTAATTGCAGACTTTTTTTAATTGAATATAAATTTCACAATCTGCTAAGGATGAGTTCCCAGAAAATTACCTGGGTCTCTAGATGAATAATCTGGTGATTATACCATATGGCCATCACCTCCCCTTTTGGTCCAGTGAGTGCGAGGTGACCACCTTCTGGTCTAATCAGAAGAGTTTGGAGAATAAACAAGATGTAGTTTATTTCATTGCTGGAACTATTGTCAGGTTATAAGAATAGGGTCTACATTATGGTAAAGACAGTTAGGAGGATCGAACCCTAGTCTGTCTCCCACCAGATCCTACCTTTCTGTCCCACCAGATCTTCACGATGTTGGTGTACCCCAGCTACATGGTGTACAATAGTGTTGGATTAACAAGTGGGACTTTGCCCAATCAGCCTCTTGAACTTGTTCTGCTGTGCACTTGAAGTAAATAGGGTTAATGCAATTAGTACTTTGCCTAAAGACCAAATCTTACATCCATAGTTTAATCTGTTTCTTTTCATTGCATGATTACACCATGTTATCTTTACAGAGCTCAGCTATGTCTATGTTTATCGCTGTACTGATACTCAGATTTTTGTCTGCCGAAACAATGACGGGCCTAACCCAAAAACGGTGGGAAAGCTTGATCTCAATCTACACAGATACAATGACAATTTTGTTTAAGGGCCTGCAGCCTTGCTCATCCGGTGAAACTTTTATGCAACATTTGTTCTATTTTTTCTGTGCATCAGTCTGTCAGGATTAATCATCCGTGAAGATGTTTCTTTTCAAATATAATCAGGTGATTAAATTATTCAACAACGGAACTGCAAATAGATGTCATTAAAGACCCTGCGATTATTTTAACAATATCCATGAACAAATTAAAGACAGTTGTTGAACTGGAACGGGATGAATTCCACAGTAATTCCCAAATCTGAATTGATCTGAGGGAGCACAGCTAGTTCCTACTGTAGCCACCCTTTCTATCATAGATGCAACAACAACTACTGATAGTAGGTTAAGGTTGAACCACATTTTAATTAAATTCTTCTGCAAAATAATTCACATTTGAATATTTAAGAGAAAAATAAAGCTCCAAATCTAACATTCCATTCAATGTAGACTAATGTTACTGAGCCCTGAAACAAAAGCAAATTATTGTGATGTTAGAGAAATGCAATTAAAAACACAAAGTTCTGAAGAAACTCAGCAGGTTTGGCAGCATCTATGAAGAGAGAAACAGAGTTCATGTTTTGTGTCCAATACCATTCTTCCTCAGTTCCCCAGTTCTGAACAAAAGTCATAATTATTTTGAAATGCTAACTCTGCTTCTGTCACCACAAATGCTGCCAGACCTGCTGAGTTTCTGTCGGATTTTCCATTTTTATTTTACTTAATCCTGAACTGGTTCCTTGGGTTCTTGGATTTCAGAGAAGGAACCTTCGGATTTACAAAACAAAAGAGTGTTTGTTTATCCAGTCCTGGAGTTTGCTAGTTGTTTGTGGGATGATGAGAGATACAACAAAGATAAAAAAAGTTTCAAAGAGGTGTGGCCTTATTCTACATACATCAGTATAGAAACTAGTTTCCCATCCTCGATCGAAGTTTTGGAATGAGAATCACGATAGCAAAGGGAATATAGATTGATATCTAGATCATAGAATAGAATCCCTACAGTGTGGAAACAGGCCCTTTGGCTCAACAGATCCACACCGACCCTCTGAAGAGTAACCCACCCAGACCCATTCCCCTACCCTGTAACCCTATATTTACCCCAGACTAATGCACCCTGAACACATGGCCAATTTACCTAACCTGCACATCTTTGTATTGTAAGAGAAAACCCATGTAGACATGGGGAAAATGTGTAAACTCCACAGAATTAGTTGCCCAAGGCGGGAATCAAACTTGGGTCTTTGGTGCTGTGAGGCTGCAGTGCTAACCATTCAGCTGCCGTGCTGCCCAATGTTCTGTAAGGATGTTCTGTAAAATATGAAATGGACTACTAGCTAAAAAAAAACATGCAAAGGCTTTGGGCATCACTGGCTATACCTGAATTTTTGGCCTTTCATAATTGTCCAGAGGGCAATTAGGAGTCAGCCACATTGCTGTGGGTCTGGTGTCACACTGGTTCATGAAGGATGTTAGTGAACCTGATGGGCTCTTCTGATAATTCTCAATAGTTTAACAGTCATCACTAGATTCTTAATTTGAGTTTTTTTTTATCTTGAATTCAGATTCTAGTATTTGCCATTATGGGCTTTGAAGTCAGGACCCAGCAAGTCGCCCTGGATTTCTGGATTAATCATCTAGCAATAATCCCACCAGGCCATCGCCTCCTCAGAAACAGCTGCCTGGTGCTCCCAACAATGACTAAACACAAGGTTGCCATCCACATAACCTACAGAGTCATGCTTATGGAGTCATACGGCATAGAAACAGATCCAACCAGTCCATCCTGACCATAATCCCCAAGCTCCCAAACTAAATGACTATAAAGATTATATATCTTTAATATATCAACAACCTTCCTTCCCCTGAACAATCCCACAATGGAGCAAACTGCTAAAGGGAACATTTACAGTCCCATCACATCATATCTTCAAGATGCATGATGAGTTAATTTCCACTAAAGGTTTCATTATCAGGATGACCATCTCAGTAGCTCTTGCCTTGTGTCACCAGCACCATCCATATCAATGTTAACAGTCTGTGATGTTGACACAACCAAAGCAAGAAATAGAAGTAATATGATCAAGGATCCCTACTCTATAGGCCAGTTTCTGCCATATTAGTTGTAGGTGAAAACACTAAAATGTCTGATTTAAAGATGTAACCATGGTTCTGTGGCATAGATATTGTATAGACATGTGCACCCAGCTAAGTAATAAATCATGTGTTGTGGAAGGCTGAAGACCAAATGAATCTTTATAGTCATTTAGTTTGGGAGCTTGGGGATTATGGTCAGGATGGACTGGTTGGATCTGTTTCTATGCCGTATGACTCCATAAGCATGACTCTGTAGGTTATGTGGATGACAGAATCAGAAATTACAGCCTTTACCAGGAATCCAGGGAGACCTTGAAAACAAATGCACATTAAGATTAATAATATCAACGATCGCAAAGCAGGGGGTGTGTTGCAGGAATCAAATGATTATAAATCATTCTTGCTTTCCCCACTCAATTTCTGACACCAATCTGAATCTTGTAAATACATCACTCACTGACATCTCTAACCAGCCACACAGAGAAATACTTTCCAGTCAATGACGCTACTCAGCAGGTTTAAATAACCCCATGAAACAAAGTATTTTCCAATATGAAGCAATGTGACCAATCCATTAGAATGTTTGCATTTGAATTAAAGTGCTTAACTCCACCCACATGCAACCTCAGTTAGGCAAAGCAACAATTAATAGTACGTGTGGGTCTGGTTTCTGTGAGTAGAGCTGTCATTAAGCTTTTATGTTATTGTGACAGAATTCAAATAAACAAGGTCATGCTAAATTTTCACACAACATCACACGATCTGATACCACAGTGTGATAACAATTGGTCTACCTGAAATCAATTGAGTCCTCACATGGGCGGCACGGTGGCACAGTGGTTAGCACTGCTGCCTCACAGCGCCAGAGACCCGGGTTCAATTCCCGACTCAGGTGACTGACTGTGTGGAGTTTGCACATTCTCCCCGTGTCTGCGTGGGTTTCCTCCGAGTGCTCCGGTTTCCTCCCACAGTCCAAAGATGTGCAGGTCAGGTGAATTGGCCATACTAAATTACCCATAGTGTTAGGTTAAAGGGGTAAATGTAGGGGTATGGGTGGGTTGCGCTTCGGCGGGTCGGTGTGGACTTGTTGGGCCGAAGGGCCTGTTTCCACACTGTAAGTAATCTAATCTAATCTAAATGTGAATTAAATTAGTGTCTAATATGTATATGTCTATAATAGTTCCCCCCTCCACCACCTCCAAAGGCTCTTGAAGTGCAGTGGTAGTATCCCTACTGCTAAGCCAGGAGGCCTGGGTTCAAGAGTTGGAAGAGCATCTGTTAACATGTCGAATAGAAAATATCTTCACCTGGGATAGGCTTTTTGCTGCATTATATTATTGATACTGATCAATGAATCTACTGATCCTTTATAAGTTCCAATTTTTTATTGTTTGGTAGGTTACATAGTGAGGTGATGGATCTCAATTCTGCAAGCCAACTTCAAATCAGAGAGACAGCCAACATTTGAACACTGTTGCCCTCTGCATTGTTTACTCAGTTCTTTCATCTTTCTTTACTTTTTAAAAACATTTCCCCACTGTTTTCTACTAAGCACGTCTTCCAGCCTCTGAACAAAGCTTAGCTGTCAAGGATGGAGACACAGCCTCACAAAGATGTGCAGGTTAGGTGAATTGGCCAGGCTAAGTTGCCCATCGTGTCCAGGGATGGTGGATGAGCCATGGGAAATACCAGATTATATGGATAGGATTGGAGTGGGGGCGGAGGTGGGGATGGTGTGCGTGGGTCTGGGTGGGATACTCTTCGGATGCTCGGTGTGGGCTCAATGGGCTGAATAGCCTGTTGCCATTCTGTCGAGTTTCTGTGGTGTGATGATACAATAGTGGTAGTGTCACTCAAGTAGTAATCCAACAGTTTGAGGCAATAAAATAAGGGTTGTCTCAAATTTGTGTAGCTGATCTCAGACCACCCAGAGTGTGGATAACTGTGTTCTTGCAGCATCTATTTGGATCTTGCTATGGCAACGGCTGGAATTTAAATTCAATTACTGGATGTGGAATTCAAAACTAGCCTCACTAATGGTAACCATGAAACTACTATTGAGTGTTGACAAACACCCACCTCGGTCTCTAATGTCCTTTGGGGAAGTCCTGGCCTACATGTGCCTCCAGATCCCCAGCAATGCGATTGGCTCTTTACTGAAATATCCAAGCAAGTCACTTAATTTTTGGGGCAATTAGGGATGAGAAACAAATGGTTAGCAACACCCAATAACAAAATGTAACCCAGCAACACATTACAGTTCAATCTGCTCCATTTTCCTGATCAAAGCTTGACTGTGTTTGGAAGGTAATAATGGGAATGGGGTGGACTAAGTATGGTAAAGTCACCATCATCACTTTCGGGCTGCTGTGTCATTAAATGCAGACACACAACTGGTACAGGCATAATACAAGGGTCACCACACCTCAGGCAAGGGGAGTGGTTGAGGAGTTAAAATCTTGCTAATAGTCTCAGCCAGTGCAGGTATTGAACTCATGCTGTTGGCATCACTTTACATTGTAAGCCAGTTATCCATCTAACTGAGCTAACCAACTGCCCACAGACTCCATAAGAATGGAATTGAAAGGTTAGATATCACTATTTCCTCTGTTTGGTCTCCTAAAATGATCAGCGTTTATCATTTTATCTGCTGTGTGAGATGTGTAACTAAAGAATGTTTGAAAAGACGGACCCTCATGTTTGAAATGGAGGCTGTCTCAAATTTGTGCACCTTGTCTGGGACCACCCAGAGTGTGTGTAGCTCCAACCACTTTGTTTCAGCTGCAGGCTTGTTAAAAATGTTCAAAGCGATGGAGTGTTCCTGGGATCACTCACATATCACGCGGCAGACGTGGTGAAATTACACTTTCCACAGACATCATTGTGTATAACCTTAAAACCAAGCAGCACGAATGGCATAACTCAGTTGTCAAACGGAGTGCCATGAGGGGAGGTGAGTGACATGGGGCTGTTGTGGGGCAGTTCAACAGATTTCTTGATTTATTCTTGATTTTAAATATCTAAGCTTGCCGTGCTCTCCCTTGATGGTCACCCAGGTCACCAATACAAGTGAGGAATGCAAAATTAGAGTTATGGAGTCATACAGCATGGAAACAGACCCATCAGTCCAAATAGTCTACCCCAACCATGTTCCCAAACTAAACTAGTCCCACCTGCCTGTGTTTTGCCCATATCCCTCCAAAACCTTTCTATTTATGTACTTATCCAAATGTCTTTTAAATATTGTAACTGCACCTGTATCCACCACTTCATCTGGCAGTTCGTTCCACACACTAACCACGCTCTGTGTAAAAAGGTTGTCCTCATGTCCTTTTTACATCTTAAAAATATGCCCCTTAGTTTTGAACTCCCCCACCCTAGGCAAAGGACCTTTACTATTCACCTTATCTGTGTCCATCATGATATTATAAACCTCTATAAGGTCACCCTTCAATCTCCTACGTTCCAGTGAAAAAAGTCCCAACCTAATTTTATAACGTAAACCCTTCTTTCCTGGCAACATCCTACTGCAAGTTCATTCACACCATTTCGTGAGCTTGATTGCCTGTTTCCCCTGGGTGGGACATTCCAAAATCTCTCCTTTTTGTTGCATAATTCTGACTAATTTGATGACACATTGTTTTGAATCCATGATTAAAGTTATTACATTTTGGAGTAATGAGAGCATTTTATCACCAACAAAGAACAAGTTGCAACATTTTGTTTTCAAAATGTTTTATGAAGTGAATCCCAATGACTTGGAAAGTGCAGGATGTAATTATTTGTGGGAACGTAGGAGTGCATTTAAACCGTATGATCGTAGCTGATGGTACAACTCAACAAATCAAATCTCAGAATGAAATCTGGTCTGATTGATCATAATCCTTTTTAATTCTAGTTAACTTGGTAGTCATTCATTGAAACATAGTCACACAAGGCTGCAAAGGAACCAAAGGATTTTACCCAAAAAAATCCCCACACTATCTAGACATTGATCAAAATTGGAAAAGTATCCAATTAAAACAATTGTTTCTCCAACACTATCACTTTGTACCAATTCAAATCCAGGTAAATTACATACCTAAGTTTGATTTATCCCAGTTTTTATCCTGTGAACTATGGAGTTTTTTTGCATGAATACTATCAAAAGTGAGCTTAGACTTCTTCAGCTTCAAATACACTGAAGAATTCTAACCAAATGGTTTGAAAGTTTCACAAGCTAAACCTTTACACTGAGATAATTTATTTCCTTGACTTCTGAAAAGTGCTGAAAATGTGTTGCTGGAAAAGCGCAGCAGGTCAAGCAGCATCCAAGGAGCAGGATTCCTGAAGAAGGGCTCATGCCCGAAACGTCGATTCTCCTACTCCTTGGATGCTGCCTGACCTGCTGCGCTTTTCCAGCAACACATTTTCAGCTCTGATCTCCAGCGTCTGCAGCCCTCACTTTCTCCTTCTCTGAAAAGTCCCTTCTTTAGGACTCAATCATCTCCTCTGGATTGCCCTGAAAACATTCTGTCTCGGTTTCCTAAACTGAAATCAGTCACTGAATATCTCAAACCGCAACAAAGCTAATTTTGTTTGCTTTTTGAAATTTCCAGGACACCAAAGGTAACTTTTCCTTCATAAACTTTTCCTGCAATAAACACAATCAAAGTTTGTGAAAAGATTTGTAGCTCGGGTGCTTGTTGCTGTGGTTCTGTTCGCCGAGCTGGAAGTTTTTGTTGCAAACGTTTCGTCCCCTGTCTAAGTGATATCCTCAGTGCTTGGGAGCTTCCTGTGAAGCGCTTCTGTGGTGTTTCCTCCGGCATTTATAGTGGCCTGTCCCTGCCGCTTCCGGTTGTCAGTTTCAGCTGTCCGCTGTAGTGGCCGGTATATTGGGTCCAGGTCGATGTGTTTGTTGATGGAGTAAACACCACAGAAGCGCTTCACAGAAGGCTCCCAAGCACTGAGGATGTCACCTAGACAAAAACTTCCAGCTCAGCGAACAGGACCACAGTGACTAGATTAATTTAGGATATCTGGTCGGCATGGACAAGTTGGACTCCAGGGTCTGTTTATGTGCTGTACATCTCTAAACTCTGCCTGCCAAAGGCATATTGAGACCAATCTACCCTGCAAAGTCTTTCACACTAACTCCATGGACTTGTACTAAAATTGGGAGCCCACAGTCTTCCCTTGTGTTAAACATCAGTTGCAAGGAGAATGGAGGGTGTTAAGGGCACAATATACTCTGGCTGGGGGACTCTAATATTCCTCACTAAGAGTGGTTTAGTCGTGCCATTATTGACTGAGCTGATGAGTTGACTGGGACAACACTACCATTAAAGGGCAAGCCAGACAAAGAACAGCCAGGGGATTCCTAGAAGCATGGCACTCCTCCACAAACTCCATCAACAAACACATCGACCTGGACCCAATATACCGGCCACTACAGCGGACAGCTGAAACTGACAACCGGAAGCGGCAGGGACAGGCCACTATAAATGCCGGAGGAAACACCACAGAAGCGCTTTACAGGAGGCTCCCAAGCACTGAGGATGTCACCTAGACAGGGGACGAAACGTTTGCAACAAAAACTTCCAGCTCGGCAAACAGAACCACAGCAATAAACACAATGTTGCACTCATACTCCAGGAGTTCCGTGTTTTCTGACAGATAGTGGAGAAGGTCACTGTTCCAAAAGGACCTAATTATTGTTTTAAAACATTTAGAAAAGTAACCAACCCAAAAACACTGTTTTAAAATCTAAGTATAATAAATCAGGCACATTAGCATCTTTCCTAACTGCTGGTTACATCAAGTCGCTTTCTTTTGGTCTCTCACTCTCTCGCTTCTCTCTGGCTCTCTCATTGTCTCTCTCTCTCTCTCTCTCTCTCTCTCTCTCTGACTATCTCTCTGTGCCATCTCTCTTGCTATTGCACTATCTCTTTTGTAGTTCCTCTCTTGTGCTCTATCACTGTGAGCTTGTGCTGTCATGCTATATATATTTTCACGATATCTCTCTCCCACTCATTTGCTGTTTCTCATACTATCTCCGACATTCTCTCTCATGCTGTCTCTGTCATTGCTATCTCTCACTCTAGTGCTCTGTCTTGCAGGACTTCTTTCACTGTCATACTATTTCTCTCACATAGCCTCTCTGCATCACACTATTTTTCACTTGTTCTCTTTCTCTCACTCCATCCCTCACATATCTCCTTCGTCAGGTGATGAAGGAGCAGCGCTCCAAAAGCTAGTGCTTCCAATTAAACCTGTTGGACTATAATCTGCTGTTGTGTGATTTTTATCTTTGTGCACCCCTCTCCAACACCGGCATCTTCAAATCATAGCCCTTACTTGCTATTTCCCTCACCATATCTTTTTCACATCCTCTCTCTTTTGCATGGTTTCCCTTTATCTCCCTCATGCTCTTTCTCTCTTCCTGTATCAAGCTCACATGTGCTGTCTCATTGTTGCATGTTTTCCTTCACTCTCTCTTGCGCTCTCTTTCCCATAAATCTCTGTCTCACATGCTATCTCTCTTGCTTGTTCTCTCTCTCACATGCTTTCTCTTGCATATTCTCTCTCACATTCTCCCTTGTGCGTCCTTGCGATAGCTCTCACACTATCTCTATTGCATGTTCTCGGTCCATCTCTATCTTGCCCCTCAGATGCAAACAGTGAATCCAACTCCATTTTTAATGCCTGGATTCTAATCCTGCTCTTCATCGACAGATGGAGGTGGAAGCATTTTGTTACAGGTGACTGAGACAAGTTAATAAATTGTTCATTTATTCTCAATTTCTATTTGGCATCCTGATATTAACTTTTGTAACTTGTGCCAAAACAGAATAAATCCAACATTTGAATTAGCGTAGTTTCCAAATCTGAGAAGTGTTGAGGTGATGATGTTCTTTTGACTCCTCAGACAGATAATATTGAAAACCTTCCTCTGGTTCAGAGAGGTTTGATGGGACTCTTCATCTCTCATTCTGTTTCCTGTATAAACCATTTCCATTAACTTAAATTGATTAACAGCAACACTGGTTTAATTTGAAGTTCTATTTTTGTGTAGGGTTCTCTTCATTCCTAATGTGTATCTAAGCAGCATTCCTCTGACCCTGAGTTGGGACAGTTCCCTTTGTTTTCCCTCACTCTGCTTTCACTTGATACTTAGAAAGTTTGACTAAATTCTATTCTCACCAATAGCAGTTGAATATTGAGACATTTCTTGAAGCTTCATATCAATGTGTCCGTGACTATGTGCTGAAGTCTTTGAAATGGGTGTTTGTTTGTGTGTTACAACCCAGAATCTGACATTTTGGATGAACACACTGCAGGATTAGCCAAAACACCTCCAAGTGCATATAAAGTCTTCGAAATGAAGCTGTCAAACAAATACTTGACTTTATAAGGGATCAAGCTGTTGATTGAGGCTGCACATAGTTAACAGACCTTTGTCAATGAGAGTGGTTTTTTTTATCAGTGGACACTTAGAACGCTTTTGATTTCATTTCCATATGTGATCTGACATCTGCACATAGGGGACACTGGGTGAATTGGCTTGGAGGTTGTAAAGCCACAGAGAGTTGGGTGGGAGACATTTGTTGGCATTTCCCTCATCCAGTTGTTAATGCATTTGTATGGGGCAATAGGGTTGGGTGGAAGGTCATAAGTTGGCATGATAAATGGAGTGCTATTTTTGTTAGCTTTTTGGAATTTCCAGAACACCAAAGATGACTTTTTCTAAAGCCTGCCTCTGCATCAGCGACTCCTTTGGTTGCCTCTGAAGGTTTCCAGGGCAATGGCAAGGTCAGCATTTGATACCCATCGCTCATCACCCCTAAACTGAGTGACCTGCAAGGCCGTTTCAGAGGGCCGTTAAGAGCCACATTGCTGTTGCCCAGACCGGGTAAGGATGGCAGATTTCCTTTCCTGAAGAACGTGCATGACTCAGATGACAACTGAAACTAGCTTTCTGGCCATCATCACAGAGATTACTTTCAATTTGTGATTTATTAGTTGAATTTCACTAGTGTTCCTTAGATACAGCACCTTCTAAACCCGCAGCACGTACCATCCAGAAGGACAAGCGCAGCTGATACTTGAGAACATCACCAACTGCAAGTTCCCCTTCAAACCACTCACCATCCAGCATGAAAATATATCACCATTTCTTCCAAATGGACTGCAGCAGTTCTAGAATGCAGCTCACCACCTCCTTCTCAACTAGGGATGGGCAATAAATGCCAGCTCAGCCAGTGACACCCTTGTCCCATGAATGAATTTTAAAAAAACTTAACTCTGTTTATTCCTTTGGTAGGATATGAAACCACATCCCTCACACCCCAGTCTTGGATTCCTGGATTCCCACTACTCCATCATCTCACCTGCTGGCTTGCTGATGTAATTTGCTACATGAATTTTATTGGAAATTCTTTGTGCTTTGAACAAACAGGCTCACCTGGTAGCAGCTTTTGAGCAAAGCCTTGCTAACATGACAGGAAGATTGCAAAGTTTAACCATGACTGCTGAACAGAAGGTCAGTGTTGCCTGCCACCTGTTTAATTTGTGTACTGTGGTGTATTAAGCTTGGTTTACCGAGAGGATGGCTTGTTTTGGGACAAGTGGAAATTTTATGAGATATGTGACTTCCAGGGTAAATTAGACCAGCTATCTTTGGTATTTTCTAATTAACCATTTCATAGATGTTGTTACACACCTCTAGAGCAAGTGGAATGTGAACTCTGGTCTCCTGGCACAGAGATAGGGACACTACCACTGTAGCATGAGAACCCACCAGGTATCTTTAAGCAAAACATGTGATTATGAGCTGCTGCTGGAACAACAGGAAGGTGCATTAGATGTTGTTTCCCTTCCCCTGGGACTTTTTGTTTTTATTATGTCAACAACACATTATACCATACAACCAGTAAAGAGAAGTTTAATTCTAATTAGACTACTTTGAGTAATACAGTTTACAATTTAATTCATGTATGTTTGCCACAATAAGCAGTAATTCAGCTTTGAGAAAAGCCAGGAAGTCAGTACAGTGAAATAAGACAATAATGAAATGGAGTATATTTTCATTTGTAAGGAACATCTTAATACCTGCCATTTCTTCAATGTTCAGGATTCTGAACTTAATGAATTGCGAAAAACCATCGAACTGCTCAAGAAGCAGAATGCTGCAGCCCAAGCTGCAATCAATGGCGTCATCAACACACCAGAACTGTCCTGTAAAGGTAGGGATGTCTGTCAAAGAGTTATCATGTATTGCTTTAAGGAATTCTCTGCGAGGGATTGTTTGCAATGCTCTTACTCATACTTCCTGATGATAAATAATCACAGATCCACCCCACCAGTAAACAGTTGTGATATGTAAGGGTTGTAGAGTCTTTCCTTTTATCATCAGACAAGTTTCCCAGTTTTAAACTACCGTTAACTAAAATGTCCTTTAGAATCAAACTATCTCCCAGGTCTGAGCACAATGGAAATTCATTGTAATTAGCAAATTTTTACCAAGATAATGTTTGCTTTAGGGATTTTAGGCTTTTATTATATTTGTTGTCAAGTCAATGTTACAACAAAAGTGAAAAGATAAGCAACATACATCTGTCCCTTTTTTGATTAACAAAGATCCATATCTTTCCTATCTCACCGAAATTAGTTATATTTGTCTTTTTTTGATGTAAACCTACAAATCATTCACAAGGATTAGTGAAAAAAACCATTGTAATTTGAAGATAAGACCAGATATTGTTCACTGGGAGACTATGATCCACATGTCTGACTAAGGTGGTGAATGATTTGACAGTGCTTTAAAATACAAATCCTTAAACAAACAAGGTTAACACACACTGTGTCACAATGTTGTCATTTCTATCTTTGGCCTATAGTTACGTACAGGGGAGGTCATAGAGCCATAGAGTCATAGAGATGTACAGCTTGGAAACAGACCCTTTGGTCCAACCCGTCCATGCTGACCGGATATCCCAACCCAATCTAGTCCCACCTTCCAGCACCCGGCCCATGTCCCTCCAAACCCTTCCTAATCATATACCCATCCAAATGCCTCTTAAATGTTGCAATTGTACCAGCCTCCACCACTTCCTCTGGCAGCTCATTCCAT
>NC_057725.1:5365740-5372602 GCF_004010195.1 Chiloscyllium plagiosum
AACATAACATAGAACATAGAAGAATACAGCGCAGTACAGGCCCTTCGGCCCTCGATGTTGCGCCGATCCAAGCCCACCTAACCTACACTAGCCCACTATCCTCCATATGCCTATCCAATGCCCGCTTAAATGCCCATAATGAGGGAAAACTTACTAACTGTACCTCTTATGGTCACATCCAAATCATTTGTGTAAATGACAAAAATTAGAGGACCCAGCACCAATCCTTGTGGCACTCCACTGGTCACAGGCCTCCAGTCTGAAAAACCAACCCTCCACCACCACCCTGTCTTCTACCTTTGAACCAGTTCTGTATCCAAATGGCTAGTTCTCCCTGTATTCCATGAGATCTAACCTTGCTAATCAGTCTCCCATGGGGAACCTTGTCAATCGCCTTACTGAAGTCCATATAGATCACATCTACTGCTCTGCCCTCATCTATCCTCTTTGTTACTTCCTCAAAAAACTCAACCAAGTTTGTGAGATATGATTTCCCACACACAAAGCTATGTTACTATCCCTCATCAGTCCTTGCCTTTCCAAATACATGTACATCTTGTCCCTCAGAATTCCCTCCAACAACTTACCCACCACCGACGTCAGGCTCACTGGTCTATAGTTCCCTGCCTTGTCCTTACCACCCTTCTTAAACAGTGGTGGCATTGTGGTAATGTTACCTGGCCCAGTAGTGAGAGACCCAGGCGAATGCTCTGGGAATATGGGTTTGAATCTCACCACAGCAGACAGTGCTTTTTGAACTCGGTTAGTAAGTCTGGAATAAAAAACTCATCCATGGTAACCACGAAACTGTTGCCAAATGTTGTAACGCCCATATGGTTCCCTGATGTCCTTCAAGGAAGGAAATCTGCTGTCCTTGGCTGGGCTAGCCTACATGTGAGTCCACCAATATGGCTGACACTTAACGACCCTCTCGGTGATTTAGACAGTGTGAGTTCTGATGCCTCTGCAATTTCCTCGCAGCAGGAAATGGTACATCCCAGTCAACAGATCTGAGGATTCGGAGGCAGCACTCATCAGACAGTGTGTCCAGTGTGAACAGTGCCACCAGCCATTCCAGCGTGGGCAGTAGTGCAGAGGTCGATTCCAAGAAAAAGAAGAAGAAGAACTGGGTAAGTCCATGGCTTTAAAGTTTGAGGGTGTTTTTCAAATTAAGCTTCGGTCCATAGTGCCCTTCACAAATCCACAGATGATCTGGGCCATGTTTACAACTCAAGGGAGTTTTATTTTAGTGGACTTGATACAGGTATGAACATAATGTAACACAAGGAGATTGTTATAAATTGTTAAGTAGTGTCATGTTTAGCTACAAATGCAAAGTGTGTTGCTTTCTGACAATATGGTGATTATATATTTCACCCAAATATTTTTGCAAAAGGCTTTTCTTTGGTGAAGCAAGGTTTGATTTCTTTCTCACATTGGTGCCTATAAGATTTCCTGATTGACAGTTTCTCCAAATTAGGATTAATCTACAGAGGCAAACAAAAATGATTAGTGAGAGAAGGCAAAATAGATAAAATCAAGTTAATTGAATAATTATTATAATGTATTACAACTGAGCATGTTTGGTCTTGGATAACCTGTAGTGAATACAAAATGCTAAACACAGATCTGGTGAGAATAAGGTATCACAGACTAATTCAGTGAATTCTATCTGCACTATTACAGGTAAACTGCATGCGTTAAACATTGGACTCTGTGACTTAAGTTGCAGTATCTCAGCACCATGGTTATTCTGTTATTTTAATGGTTACCTCAGTATTTATGTTTACTTTCTTCCTTGCACATATAACCAGGTACCTCCATGTGTAGATACAGATGTAAATTATCTCCATGGCCGTGTAATAGGTTTTGCACTTTAGTCTTATTGGAGTTCTGAGGCTTCTGCCCACCCCTCAATCTGAAAGGTTCTATTATCATGAAACAATGCAGCTCTGATTTTATTGTTGTGGGGCTATGTTTCTGCTCACCATGTTGTCACAAAACATCCCAGTTGTCTACATGGTCCCATCCATTCACTTTGAGACAAGACCAATAGCCTGTGGAGCTGCAGGTGCAGGATCTATGACTCTCTGACTCTTTCTGGTTCCTTCAAGGATCTTTGAACATGAAAATGTCAGTCACAGAATTTGGGTTATTTGGCCTCTTTAAGAAGTTGAATTTGAATTGCCAATTTATAAAATTGTTTAGTAAGATGACATTGTAAGAAGGCATTCCAGGTATCTGTCAAGGACCTGTTAGATGGTGTGTGGATCTATAGGTATGAGTAATCAATCTGTTCATGTGTTTGTTGACCCCACTATAACTTCATTGTGCAGAAAGTTGCGCATTCATTATGCTGGCTATGTTTGCTGCTTGGTTTGTGTCCAAATTCTTGTGAAATCTTAGAGTGATATTCTTAATGGTGAGCATTTTGGGTCATTAATAGTTCAGAAAGGGTTACCTACATGTAATAATTTAATGTTTTGATATTCATTTTATGATTTATTTTGTCTGATAGCAAACTTCATCTTGTTGCATGTTGTTTAGTTAAGACCCATTCTGTCCGTTATATGATTGTTTATGTAGATATAATAAATACCACTAAAATTTCAATAGGAAATAATGTTATTGTGATGTGTGCATTTTAAGAACTATTCTAACCTTCTCCTGTTAGTGTAGCTCTGATCACTTAAAATATACAGCTCGTAATTGAATCCCAACAGGAAATGATGTATTCATTTCCTTTCTGGTCATAATTGGTTTGCCAGTTCTACATTGCTGCAAATAAATTCCAGAAAGGATCCCAAGTTTTCACAGTACTGTGGAAACTAGATCTTTATTTGTCCAAAAGCAAAATTGAGCAGATGCTGGAGTTCTGAAGTAAAAGCAGAAAGTGATAGAGATGCTCAGCAGATCAGGCAGTATCTGTGAAGCAAGAAACAGAATTAAGGTTTCATTAACTCTTGATTTTCTCTATACAGATGCTGCTTAACCTGCTGAGGTATTTCTGCTTTTATTTTGTCGAGTTGGCTTGCTCGCAGCCACTCTCACCATTGGCATTTTGTAGAATTTATTTATCAAATAGATTTTTTACTTTGTTCAAAATTAAAATTAGCTTGTTGTCTTCTCTTCTTTTTCCCTGTGCTTGCACACTTCATGGCAGGTTTATGAGGTAAGTATAACCTTGTACTTGCAGATCACCTTAAATCTAGCATGACATAATAAACCCTTGGTCAGCACAGAAATCAGGAAACAGTTAAATGGAGAGGTTCTTACCAACTTCCCTCTGTGTGTGCTTGATGGTGTGTCCCCTTCTGTACTGCAGTGGCAATATTACTACTTAGCATGCCTTAATTTTCACATCATAATTTCAGATAAGTAATTCACACGGTATTTCATAAGTGTTAAGTCATTCCTCAAGGATGCTGTTGCACACTGTGTGGATGTGGAACATTTTTAACATGAGCTGCTTTGAAGTATTACAGTAGAACCCAAGAAGTCTTTTTCTTTAATGTGGGATATGTCGGGTTCCCCTTCCTTGGCTGTTGAGAGAGATACATAATTAGACCAGGTCCCCTTGGTGAAGAGGTGCAAACGAATGAAAGGGAGGAAATAACTCTACACGCTGTAGCATTGAGCATAAGAAGATATGTATGTCTGCAGGTTGTCTTGTGATTTTTTTTCTGAGTGGTTTGATGTAACGAAGTCAAAGAAACCCGAAATAATGGTGAGAAAGGGAATGAAGTTGAGTGTAATCTTCAGCTTATTAATTTATAGAAAGATTTTGAGACAGTTTGATCGTATAATATAAACAAATGGTTTTTGATGATACCTCTTTGAATCCTTTTTATGATATTTAAACCTTAATGTAATCAATTTGGTTTCTTTCTATTCATTCAGAGGAGGTGGACTGTTCCAGCATTTATTACTTCTCCCAAGTTGCTATTGTGAAGTTGTAAATGAGCTGCCTTCTTGAACTGTTAATTAATTCATAATGTCATGTTATAACATTTCATCCTCTAATAAAGACAACAAAGTTAGATGAATGCTGATATATTTCGGGCAGGAGGTCAGTTTTATCCCTTGGATAGGAGGGGTGGGGATGGGTTTGGCTGGTGATAAGAACATCTTGGAGTGTGGGGTGGGTGATGTGTCCACAATAGGTTTCTGAGGCCAGAAAGAGCATTCACGTTGATACATTGGAATGAGTTTTCTGCCTGATAAGGTCCATGAGGAAGCCCCAGGGAAGCATGGCTGGTCATGTATGGCCCAAGGCGTTAGACCACAATTGCCCAGTTGCCATCCATTGGACAAGCAACATAGAATTGGCATTTTCAGTCTGATTAATGTCACTAATGAGACGTATTACAGCAGTGTTTGGATACTTTTAACTCTTTGCTGACTTTCATCCTTACGTAAGCACAACAGTGTTCTTTGTTGCTGTGAAGCCATGTTTCGGTGGGTGAGACTGGCAGAATTCACCAGACGCTAAACTATAAAACTGGAATTTCTGAATCCCAGTGTCAACTGAACACTTGTATGTTTCTGCGAGTAGATGTTTGAAAGTTTGTGTCTGGGTGACAAAAGAATTTGAATTGGGGTGCGAAGATCCATGTCTACCTTGCAAAGTGTAACTACTGGCTACGCAGTGGGTAGACAGCACCACTTTCGATGCATCTTTAGAGATGTCTTCAGTATTGACCTTAATTTCAATTCTGGCTTTTACGAGTGAATTTTCTCTGAATCATACATAAATCCAGGCATTATTGATGTCGCAAATCATTTCAGTGTTGCGTTTTCAATGCTTCTTGTTTGTTTGGAGTGTGCTGTGATGTGCTTCTCATTATGATGTGTTTTCATTTGGTTGCCTGTCTAATATTCTAACCCAGTGGGAACTTTCAGAGGGATTTAACCTACTCACCTTGGGGGGAAAAAATGTTGAAATGTACTTTACCCATGTTATGATCAGAATTGTCAGACAAAGCAGTTGCATTAAGTGAAAAATGCTTCAAAACGAGTCGTTAAGGTTGAAGTGTAGTCCACCTTAATAACACAGCAAGCTGCTGGTAGCCAATGTGAGATTCAATCTTAATTCTTTTCTCCCAGATTATGGATGACAGTCGAAGATGAACTACTAAGGGCAAATTTTTCTTGTGATATTCTGGTTTATAAAGTTGTGGTTTTAAGCAATACCTTAATATGAGGTTAGACTCAAGGCAATCATGTTGCGAGTATAATTTCATTATTTGAGAAACATTTAGAGAGGTACACGGATGTGATAGAAATGGAGGGATATGGACCAAAGGCTGGCAAATGGGACTAATGGACGGCATGGGTAAGTTGGGCCGAAGGGCCTGTTTCCATGCTGTAGACCTCAATGACTCTATGGCTCTACGTTGAAGACATTGTCACTTTTTATGTCGTGTGCTAAATCAGGTATTAGTTCCTGGCGAATCTCCCTATAGCTCCGTCATGTTAACAGCAGATTGGTGGCAAGCCTGAGAATGGTCTTTGTCACGGTTCATCCACGACTTCCACTGATGAGGAAGCAGGAGATTAACACCTGTTCTCCTTTTTGTCATGCTTTCTGTAAGTGGTTGATGCAAGAAAGGGAGAAGTATCTTTCTTCATGCCAGAGAGCCACCTGTAAGCTCATTACAGTGTGACCTACGCACGATTTTAATATATTCTGCAAAATGTGTGGAACATATGTATGAGGGTTTTCACAAATGCATTTCCCTCTAAATGCACACTTTACATCCTGTATAAATATTTGTCTTGTTTAGTTAAGAAGTTCCTTCAAGCAAGCATTCGGCAAAAAGAAGTCTCCTAAATCGGCCTCATCTCATTCAGATATTGAAGAAATGAATACACCTGATTCTTCCTTACCTTCATCCCCCAAGTTTGCTCATAATGGATCTACTCCCACAACCCCACTGATGAGAACATCGCACTCTAACTCACTGTACGTATAATTTTACCTACTATGGATAGGCAAACACTCAGATGTCTTGCTGTTTTGGGTGTTATAGACCAGGCCAGACCCCCTCAAAACATTTCAAGAAGGTAGCACAGACCATAACTTTGCTAGCTGTTTAAAGCAGGTGTAATGTGGATATTCCAGGAGGGATTCAGCTGGTCAAACCACTGAGTTTTAAACAAAACAGAATTTATTTACAAGATTACTGAATGAAACACAAACAAACGAGAACAGAATGCAGAATAACTTAACCTCTCCAAAAACCCAACAGATTATCCCAACTTAATGATGCTGTTCCAATATTTGCAACAATCCCCATCAGCACCCCCGGCACAAAAGGTAAAATCTAACACAGGGTCTTACAGGAGAGAAGCCAGAGGGAGAGAGAGAAAGAGAGGAAGATAAGCCTGGACCTGCTTCTCTTTTCAACACGACTGTGCTAAAACCAAACCAAACCAGAGAAAAGCTGAGCTGGGAGAACTGGCCACTCCCCTCTCATTGTACAAGTGTTTTTTTCGAAAACCTTGAAAGGCTTTTTGCTATAATCAAACTGGCCCTAAAACTTTTCAACTTCGACTTTTCGGTATCTGTGTCTTTTGCAATAGAGAATAGACAATAGACAATAGGTGCAGGAGTAGGCCATTCTGCCCTTCGAGCCTGCACCACCATTCAATATGATCATGGCTGATCATCCTTAATCAGTATCCTGTTCCTGCCTTATCTCCATAACTTTTGATTCCACAATCCTTGAGAGCTCTATCCAACTCTTTCTTAAATGAATCCAGAGACTGGGCCTCCACTGCCCTCTGGGGCAGTGCATTCCACACAGCCACCACTCTCTGGGTGAAGAAGTTTCTCCTCATCTCTGTCCTAAATGGCCTA
>NC_057725.1:5373418-5419878 GCF_004010195.1 Chiloscyllium plagiosum
AGTGGTACAACATTAGCCATCCTCCAATCCACAGGAATTGATCCCGAATCTATCGAACTCTGGAAAATAATCACCAACGCATCCACGATTTCTCGAGCCACCTCCTTCAGTACCCTGGGATGTAGACCATCAGGCCCCGGGGACTTTTCAACTTTCAGACCTAACAGTCTCTCCAACACCACTTCCTGGCAAATATAAATTCCCTTAAGTTCAGGTCCTTCAGCCACTGTTACCTCAGGGAGATTACTTGTGTCTTCCCCAGTGAACACCAATCTGAAGTACCAATTCAATTCTTCTGCCACTTCTTTGTTCCCTGTAATATATTCCCCTGTTTGTTTCTGTCTTCAAGGGCCCAATTTTAGTCTTAACCATTTTTTTGCCTTTCACACACCTAAAAAAGCTTTTAGTATCCTCCTTTATATTTTTGGCCAGTTTACCTTCGTACCTCATTTTTTCTCTGCGTATTTCCTTCTTAGTAATCCTCTGTTGTTCTTTAAAAGCTTCCCAGTCCTCCGTTTTCCCACTTATCTTTGCTATGTTATACTTTTTCTCTTTTAACTTTATGTGTTTCTTAACTTCCCTCATCAGCCACGGCCACCCATGCCTCCTCCTGGGATCTTTCTTCCTTTTTGGAATGAACTGATCCTGCATCTTCTGCATTATACACAGAAATATCTGCCATTGCTCCTCTGCTGTCATCCCTGCTAAGGTATTGCACCATTGAACTTTGACCAGCTCCTCCCTCATAGCTCCATAGTTCCCTTTATTCAAAAGAAACATTGTCACTTCCGATTGTACCCTCTCCCTCTCAAATTGCAGATTGAAGTTTATTGTATTATGGTCACTACTTCCCAATGGCTCCTTCACTTCGAGGTCCCTGATCAATTCTGGTTTGTTGCACAATATCAGATCCAGAATTGCCTTCTCCCTGGTAAGCTCCAGCACCAGCTGTTCTAAGAATCCATCTCGGAGGCACTCCACAAAGTCTATTTTATGATCTTTCTAAAAGAAAACTAAGGACAGCATAACATTGTTAAAGGAGCAGCTTCATCACATGGGTCAGACATGTAGTCCTGATGGAGGAGAATGCAGCAGTGGTGTACCAATAGTTGAGGTCCCATAGGGTATAGGTTATATGCTTAACCCATAAGGTGCATGCTCCACATACCAGTCAAGCAACAACCTGATGAATCAATCTCACCAAATCATACCCCACAGCCTGACTCATCCTTGACCAGCATTGGCTACAACTTGTCTTATCAGAGAAGACTGTGTAAAATCAAGGGACTCCAGCAAGATTGAAATCAGGGGGTATCAGGGAGGTGGGGAGGAAAGTGGCATAGTAATTTCACAGGACCGGTAATCCAGAGGTCCAGGCTAGTAGGAATTTAAATTCAATTAATAACATTCCGAATTGACAGCGAGAGACCATGAAAATATCATCGATTGTCATTAAAAAAAGTCCCAACTGGTTTCCTGCTGACGTTTTGGAACTAAATCTACCTACTCTGTGAAATGCCTGAAAAATCACTCAGCTAAAGAACATTAAAATGTTGGCCTTGCTTGTGACAGCCCCATCTATCAGGCAAAAGCCGAAACGTTGATTTTACTGCCCCTTGGATGCTGCCTGAACTGCTGTGCTTTTCCAGCACCACTCTAATCTTGACCTATATGAGTCACAGAGAGCACTGAGGGCAGTCCCTCTTTCAATCCTCATTTTTGACAATGGCACTCTACTTTGCAAACTGCCTAATGGAACAAATGCCCTGATTAAGGAATGATAACTTATCATTTTATATTGGTTTCATGTTAAATGTTTAGGTGGAACATGTATCATGGGCTGGATTTTACAGGTTGAGGTGAGCTAGTAAAATAGGACACTTTGTCATTGGCAAACATTTGCTAAACAATCCGGAGAGTATCAGTACACAGCGCCCTGTTTCTTACAGATAGCAAGAATGTGTCACACTCTGCCCCAGTTTCAAATCAGCAAAATAGGTGACAGTATTCTCTGGTTCTTTTCTCAGGACAATGCCAAGACAATCAGAGTCCACTTGCCTGCTTTAAATTTAAACAAGCTTATTATCTAACTGGTACATTCTCCATGGCAACACTTTCACCAATCTAATTACATGGCCACTATGCCACCATCTCCACCTATTTATCTTGGGGTGCAGAAAGCCCATGGTGTCAGCCTCTGGTGCATTTTAGTTTTCCAATCACAAACATTATACTAACTTTTAAGAACATACCTGCACATTAAATAGGTTTCAAATCAATCATTTTGTGTCAACAAGACGTTTGTTAGTCACCTTTGTTATACGGGGAGTTGTGATGGAAGGGTTACTGAGTAAATGGACTAATAATGGTGCCTGGTGGGTTTTGCCTCCCTTTCCTGTTCACTCCCAAGCAGCATCTCTGAATGTATCGATGGTGAGGCTGAGACCATTATTCAGCTGCGCGGTGAGCTGAGAGAGAAAGAGATGAAGTTGACAGACATTCGACTTGAAGCACTGAGCTCTGCTCACCAACTTGATCAACTGCGTGAGGCCATGAATAGGATGCAGGTAAGCAGATGTGTCTTCTGAACGTGCGCTTATATGTAATTTAACTTGGCTAAGGATGTATGTTTTAAATAGCTCTTGCTCTCCCAAGTGACTAACTGCTTTTGATGGTTGGAATCATTCCAGCTGTCTCCTCTAACCGTATCCAGGGACTCTGGATCAAAACACTCCTTAGCCAAAAATGCAGACAGTTGTGGCACGCAAAGCGGGAGGGTGTGGGTTACCTCTCTGTGATGATTTGCATTAGTTCCTGAAGCTGTTCTGGGTGACTCCAGGCCGAGGTTAGCACAGGGGAAGAAGGTATGTTCAACAAGCAGGATAACACAGATCACTCTTCGATTAGATTCCCTACTTGTGGAAACAGGCCCTTCGGCTCAACAAGTCCACACCGACCCTCCAAAGAGTAACCCACCTTGACCCATTTCCCTCTGACTGATGCACCTAACACTATGGGCAATTTAACACGGCCAAATCACCTAACTTGCACATCTTTGAACTGTGGGAAGAAACCAGAACAATTACTTACTGATTCAAACACTGTGAGGGAAAGCAGAATGTGAATATTGAACATTCACCTGTGACATGTACCAGATGACATCTGTTTTAATCCTGTATATACAAGATTTAATCATTTAAAGTGATGTGTTATAAGCTTGTGGATTCAGCAATTGTAATAATGCAGAGGAATTCATTTTTTCTCCTAAAGCTCCTGCCCCCTATAGGTATCTGACTGTGGGCTATTTGACACAGGAAGTATCACAGCAGAGCTCGCTCCTGTCCTGTCCTGTCCTGTTACACACTCTCTCCCAACAGCTAAGCAGGAGGACGGCATCTTTATCCTTCTCTCATCCACTTAAGCCGTGTTGCATCTCCCTGACTTCCCTGGCTCAAGGCCTGGGTTTGAAGAACAGGCTCACAGTGCCAAGTGGTCTCCTCCTGCTCCCAGTTTCTGTGTTGATGTTGCTCAGATGAGTGCAAACTGGGTTTGAGTATGCAAATTACAGTTCAGAGTGCCTGGGTAACACAGCATCCAGCTCATTTGCCTCCATCATGAGATCAGTGCATGTAAGGTGTGACACACAACCCATTATTGCTCATCCAGAAAGACCTACAATCAGCCCTGTCACTGCAGCTCTGTAATTCTTAAGTGGTTCCATAGATTTTACCTCCACAGCTCCTTCTAAGATTCCATTTGATCTCTTTTAGGTGTGAAATTACATGATAACACATTGAGTCTTGGTCCCTTCGTCCTGTCATGGTTCACTTAGACCTGGTGGTCCTCCCGTAAGGTTCTGTCTCAGTCCTCTCCATTCAAGGCTGCAAAGCCAAACTTACATGTTTTCTCAAAAACTGAGCCAGTTGCATTGCTCCAGTACATTGAAGTAGACTCTGCAAGAAATGTATTTGTATTTGGAGGCCAAGTGCTGTACAACCAATGAAGTAACTTTTGAGGTTTAATACTGGGCGGGGGGGGGGGGGGAGGGGGGGAGTGTGAGTGGTTTGTAGTCGTGGACATGAGGTGAGGAGAACACTTCAATAAAACAAAAAAAAATCTTCAGATGCTGGAAGTCTGAAACAAAAACAGAAATTGCTGAAGAAACTCAGAAGGTCTGGCAGCATTTGTGCAGAGAGAAACCGAGTTGAGGTTTTGAGTCCAGGGACCCTTCTTCAGAATCTTCCAAATGGGAGGTTTTAACCCATTGAGTCCATTGTGACTCTTCTTCAGAACAAACTTCAGAGGACAATACCTTTACTGGTTTTCAAATGTGGACCTCTTAATACCCACCTGGAAGGAGCATCTGTAAAACTCCACGTAGAGCAACCAGCTCAACACTGCAGTATCAGCTTGGTCCAAGTGGACTATTTCTATTACATCTCTGTCCAGTGATTAGAACTTAACTAAGTTCTTGTGGGAGGCATCAACTTTTAGACTCTAATGTCTTTAGAATCATTTCAACAACAAAGTTGCCTGGACGATAATGCTGAGGTGAGCGTTAGGCCCCTTTGCTTTGTTGCGATCCACAGTTAAGTTGCTCCTCTTGTGGTTATCTTTTAAAAGGTGCCTAGATGTTGGGAAAAGGAAATCAGTCCTTATTGTTGAGTATATTTCACATATGGTGTTTGTTCCAGAGAGGCAAAAGCAACTTTCTGTTGACTGGCCAACCTATCCATGCATAGATCGAGTTCCCAAGGTGGTGTTATTATAAGCAGGTCATCGGCGAACTGTGTGTGTGAAATAATTTGGCCAGAGGATACTCGGGAAGCCCAGTATTCAGCAGAGGCCATATTTGGCCAGATGTTGCTGCAGCTGTTCTTTGGTGGGTGGAGTGTGACAGATATTGAGATTTGTTCTTCAGCCAAGAGGAACACAAAACAACAGGCTGTCTGTTGTGGCCGGATATGCTTGCATTGCAATTATTTACCCGAGCTAGCAAACAAACAAATAAAAGGGACGCTGCAGTGATCAATTAGTCTTGGAGCAAACAAGACTGATTTGGACTTTTCCATCAGTTTATTGATGATTGACCGAGAGGATATTTGGTTAACATTCCAGAACACCATCTCCCAGCAATGGGAAAAGCAGGATAAGTTCCTTGTGACCAAATCTATCTGCCAAATTAAACAAAGAATTGTGGATGCTTGAAATTAGATTACAGGATTAGATTACATTATATTACATTACAGTGTGGAAACAGGCCCTTCGGCCCAACAAGTCCACACCGACCCGCTGAAGCGCAACCCACCCATACCCCTACATTTACCCCTTACCTAACACTACGGGCAATTTAACATGGCCAATTCACCTGACCTGCACATCTTTGTGACTGTGGGAGGAAACCAGAGCACCCGGAGGAAACCCACGCAGACACGGGGAGAACGTGCAAACTCCACACAGACAGTCGCCTGAGGGTGGAATTGAACCCAGGTCTCCAGCGCTGTGAGGCAGCAGTGCTAACCACTGTGCCACCATGCTGCCCACAAATCTGAAACAAAAACAGAAATTGCTGAAGAAACTCAGCAGGTGTGGCAGCATCTGTGGAGAGAGAAACCGAGTTGAGGTTTTGAGTCCAGGGACCCTTCTTCAGAATCTTTCAAATGGGAGGCTTTAAACCTCCATGACAAGAATGGGCCTTTCTGAAGTGGATCAAGACAAGACAAGGCTCCTGCACAGCTAACCTTAATCACTCGGTCCTCATTACAAACCCATTTTGGACTCATAGAGGCACACAGATAATACCACACTTTCCCTGTACAGACTGAGGGACAGACTAATCACCTCAAACTCAGCTAATGAGGAGGTGACCTCTTGCTTCAGAGAACTGCACTCACTAAACAATGGAAATAAATGGTGACGTTATGTGGCATTTTAAGTCAATTTTCTTTCTAAATGGTTTTCTTTCATGGGATCATGTTGAACAGTTTCCAAATCATTGACGAATAATCATTTATTGTTTCATCCAGCAGATTAGTCTGCTAAAAGCTAATCATTGGGGAAAAAACATAGAATAAAAATCCCTACAGTGTGGAACCAAGTCATTCAGCCCATCGAGTCCACACCCCGTCTGCGAACAGCATACCCAGACCCATCCCTCTACCCTATCCCTGCATTTCCCATGGCTAACCCACCTAGCCTGCACGTCTTTGGACTGTGGGTGGAAACTATTGCTCCCAGAACTCTGAGGAAGGGTCACTGGACCCGAAATGTTAACTCTGATTTCTCTTCACAGATACTATCAGACCTGCTGAGCTTTGCTATCAATTTCTATTTTTTTCTGATTGACAGCATCCACACTTCTTTAGGTTTTTATTTTTTTTAAAACTTATTTAGCTACAGAGTGCTTTGTGATGACCGTGATCATGAAAGTCACTATATGGGTTAGATTTGACTAGCTGGCTGGTTGCTTTTGATTAGCACAGGCTCGATGGGCCAAAGAGTCTTTTTCTGCACTGTAGGCCTACATGACTCGATGCAAGACTGTTTCTTTTTAATGCATCCCCCAAAAATGCTTCGAATGTTTCGTGATATAAGTGGGAAACCAGAGTGTTTGTTTAACGCAGGGTCTTTTGCATGATTATAAAGTGTTTAATGATGGTCCGGCTTGCTTTAATGTTTAAATCTTTTTCCCTCCTAGACTGAAATTGAAAAGCTGAAGGCAGAGAATGACCGGTTGAAGTCTGAAACCCAAGGCAGCTGCAGTCGCACCCAGTCCCAGCTTTCCATCTCTTCGTCCCGTCGTCAGTCACTTGGCCTTTCCCAGCACAGCCTCAACCTGACCGAATCCACCAGTCTTGGTACGCAACTCAACAGTAGCCAAAAAGAATAAAACGTGTCATAATGGGCTAACTCTGTTTCTGCCTCATAGATGCTGCCCAATCTGCTGAGTTTCTCCAGCACATTGTTTTCATTTCAGATTGCCAGCATCCCCACAACTTTTATTTTCTGCGGAAATAGCCAATTCCTTTTCTGGCTGCAGTAGAACCCACACTGCGTACTCAACAATGGACATATTGTAGACTTCAGATTAAATATTCCGTCTAAGACCAGAAGTTTGGTTTTCAATCTTCCGATGTTGAAAATACATCGTCATGGGTTGGACAGCCAATCTGTGATGCAGACTGATACCAAGAGCATGGGTTCAATTCCCACACTGGCTGAGGTTACCATGACAGACTTGCCTCCTCAACCTCTCCCCTCACCTGAGGTGGGGTGACCCTCGGATAAAACCACCTCCTGCCATCTTTCTCTAATAAGAAAGCAACCTTGTGTCTGGTAGGACGATGTGACTTTGCGTTGTGGGGGAGTATTGCTGGTGTACCATTGTGTTTATGTGTATCACAAGCCAGTCTTCTGGCACAATTTAACATCACCGAGCAGGGGAACAATGCAGTTCCATTTGTATTAACTTCAGATCAGAATTAAGAAATATCATTGTCTGAGTCCAGCACAGTGTCAGTGCCTCCTCTTGCTGTTGCATATTTCTAATTGATGCCTTTGTTGAGCAGATATGCTACTCGAAGACAACGCAGACGGCTCAGCCCGCAAAGAAGGCAGGCATGTGAAGATAGTAGTCCGCTTGCAAGAGGAGATGAGATGGAAAGAGGTATGCTAGACCATAAGCCATTGGAGCAGATAGGCCATTTAGCCCATCGAGTCCACTCTGCCATTCAATGAGACCGTGGCAGATCTGATAATTCTCCACTTCACTTTCCTCACTTTTCCCCATAACCCTTGATTCCTTATTGATTAAAAATGTATCTCAGTTCTGAATACACTTAATGATCCAGGCTCTCCAACCCTCTTGGTTAGGTCAGTCAGCTGGATAGTTGATTTGTAATGTAAAGTAAGGCTAGCAATGTGGGTTCAATCTCCACACCAGCTGAAGTTACTGTGGAGGACTCTCCTTCTCAACCTCTCCCATCGTCTGAGGTGCTATGGGTCCAGTATGATATGGTAACTTTACCCTTTTAGTACTCAGCAGTAAAGAATGCCACAGATTCACTATCCTCTGAGAGAGGAAATTCCTCCTCATCTCTGTCTTTAAATGAATGACCTCTTACTCTGAGATTAGATTCAAGCTGGATGATTCCGCTGCTGAAAATGCCTGTGGTAATAAGTGACACTGGTTTCTGGTATTACTTGTGAGAAGTTGGCTTCCAAAAGACTTAGAAGCCAAGACAGAAATATGTGCTGGCCTCAGGACATGTTGGAGTTCATTATCACATTTAATGAGAGTTCTTCCTAATGACAGAGTTACTAGTTTGACCACTTCAGAAGGAATTAGAATCATTCGATGTGTGACCAGGCAGGATAGAGATGGAGACCTCACTTTGCTGAAGGACATTGCTGATGGGTTGAATTTTTCAAACAGTTGACTGCTTCCAAAGTCATTTATCTTTCTGATGCCTGCTCATATATTACCACATTATTTAAGTTCCAGCACAAAACATGCTACAAAGGCATTTGGACCTGTGACTGTTCAGTTAGTCTAGAATTATAACCATCATAATGCCATGCTTGAATGCTTGGTGTGTAATTCTTTGGAGATCCTCTGTATCTTTTCACGTACAGAGTTTTAAGTGTCATTTCAAGCATGTGTACTTGTTCTTTCTGTTTTCCTTTGTATACAATTTTAATCTATATTGTACAATACGAATTATATCGAGCACTGCCTCATCAGTCTACTCGCAATCATGATTGAAACAATGGAAGTGCTCATCATTAGTTACGTTAAGTGGCACTTACTGAGAAATGAGACCTGCTCATTGATGCTCAGTTTGATTTTTCCTGGACCTTCGGCTCAAATTCCATAGTAACCTCGGTCCAAACCTGGTCTCATGAGCTACATTCCTGAAATGAGACACAAGTGACATTAAGACAGCATTTGACTGAGTGTGGCATCAAGGAGCCCTAGAAAAACTGAAAGTCAGTGGGAATCAGTGAAAATCTCTGTTTGGAGTCATACCCAGCACAGAGGACAATGACAGTGGTTGTTGGAGGTCAGACTTCTCAATCTAGGATGTAGTTGTAGGAGTTGTTCAGGATCTGGAACCAACCCCCTTCATCAATGACCTTCCCTCCATCATAAGGTCAGGAAGGAGAGAGTTCACTGATGACTACAGTGTTCAATACCATTCCTCACTTGACAAATTCTGAAACAGCTGACCTGGATAGCATTCACAGAAATATAGAAAGTAGGGGTCAATCATTTCACAATTCAAGCCTGCTCCACAATTCAATATGCTCACGGCTGATCATTCAGCTAAGTCTCCTGTTCCTGCTTTCACCCCATACCCTTTGATCCCTTAAGCCCAAAGAGCTGTATCTATTCTTTCTTCAAACATTCAATATTTTTGGCCTCAACTGCTTCCTGTGACAAAGAACTCCACAGGCTCACCACTTTCTGAGTGAAGACCATTTCTCAAGGGTTCTGTCCTACATAGTATACCCTATATCTTTAGACTGTAACCCTTGGTTCTGGGGTGCCTGGTCATTGGAAACATCCTTCCTGTGCTCACCCTGTCTCGTCTTATTAGAGTTTAGTTTGAGATGGATTACATGGGTAACTAACATTTATGTCACACAAATATCAGGAAATGATCATCTCCAGCAAGAGATTCTAAACCTACCTCCCTTTGACGTTCAATGGCATTACCAATACTGAATCCCTCACTATCAACACTTTGGGGCTTACCATTGACCAGAAACTGAACTGGATGAACTATGTAAGTACTGTGGCTATAAAAGCAGGTCAGCGGCTAGGAATCCTACAGCAAGTAACTCACCTCCTGACTCCTTAAAGCCTGTCCACCAACTACAAGGGTGGAAGTCAGGAGTGTGATGGAATGCTCTCCACTTGCCTGGATGGGTGCAGCTCCAACAACACTCAGGAAGTGAACACTAAGCAAGACAAAGCTGTGGCTTTCTTGACTCCCTAGCATCACCCTCCACCCCGATTCCCTCCACCAGCAGCATATAAAGGTAGCACTGTGTACTGATTACAAAATATACTGCAGTGACTTGCCCAGCATCCTTTCAAATGAGCGACCTCTAACCCCCAGAAGAACGGGCAAGAGCACATAGGATCACGAATTGTTACGCACAGAGGAAGGCTATTCGGCCTGCTGTGCCTGCACCAGTTCTATCCCTTAGTGCCGATCTCCTGCCTTTTCCCAAACACCCAGTGCACCATTTCTGTCAAAGTAGTCATTAAATTCCCTCTCTCTTGAATGCCTCAACATCATCAGCTGCAATTTCCTGTTCAAGCCCCACAGTCTCCTGGTATCTAACTATATCGCTGTCAAAGTCCCAGACCTCCAGTATTAGCAGCATCATAGATATGCATACACTGTGTGAACTACCGCAGTTCAGGAAATTAGTCCCTGATCATGATCCTAGAGGCAACTAGGGATAGGCAACAAATTCTGGCTTTGCCAGTAATGCTGACAATCCATGAACAAAATCTTTACAAATAGCCCACAGCGTGGAACTGCCTTCATTTTCAGCCCAGTGTTTCTTAGTGAAGGCAGAGGTTAGTGGGTGCAAGAAATGGAAATGTTGGCCTGATTCTATAACGAGTATTGTGTTTGAGATCGGGATTACCTCAGGTAGATGGACAAAATAGGGAAGTATTAACTTGTCTTTCTTTCTTACAATCTTTGAGAGAAATGCATTTGATTAGAGACAGAATTCCATGATTTTACATTTAGCTAGTTCTTATCTTAATGAATAGAAAATGACCAGCAAAAAAGACACAGACCAAATTTCAATGCTATTGAGGTCATCTCCATTGAAGCTGGAGTCTGTGGTTTTTGTCTTGTCAGTTCAGTAACCATGGCAATTGGATTAATTGTACATTGAGCCATTGAATACAAGTTGACTTCTCACTTGTTTCCTTCACCACAGGAGTCTCGAATTCGTCAGTATATAGTCGGCTGCATTGGAGTTAGCGGGAAGACAAAATGGGATGTTTTGGATGGTGTCGTGCGGCGTCTGTTCAAAGTAAAGAAAGTTTCATTAATGAAAATAAGATTCAAATATTCTACCATTAGTTTGAAGGTTGAGGAATGAGAGCTTCAAATGTATTTGTTATGTTGAAGTAGCTATCATTGTTTTGAGGTGTTAAACACAGCATTGGGCAGCTCCTGAAGGCCAGTAAATGGATGCTGTGGAATCGATGTCACCAGATATTTATTATTCAGTTTAAACCATAGCAGTGCTTTGAAATGTTTGTTTATTTCACGGGTTCCACTTTTCTTTTTTGCTGTAATTCTCTTCTTCCTAATCTTAACATTCTGATTCCTTGCTGGCCATCCCCTTGCCTTCTTCGGTAAGCTGACTATTCGGCCTTGGGGCAATCACAGCAATGTTTGTTTTTGTCCTCATTGGTATTCAAACCTGCAGACCATTTTTCGGATAGTCCAGGCAGTTGCCAGTCTGGCAAAGAACCATAAAATAAAATTATATGGTTCACTGACTTTATTATTACTAACACTACAGAAAAGTTAATGTTGTTATTGTGGGAGAAGAGTGACACAGGAAATCACTGGAGTTAATCCTTAAAATCTTGTGTACAGTGGATGACATGAGCAAAAAGTATTGCCATGCTGTAAATTGAATTAATTGGACAATACTCTTTTGTTACATTTCCCTAAATACTATCAATCAGTGTCCCTGACTTAACATAGAAACTAGGAGCAGGAATAGGCCATTCGGCCCTTTGAGCCTGCTGAACCATTCATTATGATTATGGCTGATCATCCAACTCAATCCCCTGTTCCCACTTTCTCCCCTTTTCACAGTTCTTTCATTTTATCAATTCAACTGTAGTAATTAATTCCAGTTTTTGTTTTCCCAGTCTAGTTCAGAAAGCATAATATTACGGTTTCTGATGATACTATCTTTTGCAGGAATACATTATCCATGTGGATCCAGTGAGCCAGTTAGGCCTAAACTCCGACAGCGTGCTGGGCTACAGCATAGGAGACATCCAACGCACTAATAATGTGGACACACCAGAACTGTTACCCTGCGGCTATTTAGTAGGAGAAAGCAACACAGTCACAATGTCATTGAAAGGTACAACATTATTCATCGTGTAGCTTTCTGTTGACTTTTAAAAGATGAATTTTGAGAAGCAGAAGTGGAGGAAGAATGTAACCCACAGAAATTTTGTTACAAATGATTGATTCTGTACTCGGTCTTAACTTGATAAAGAACGTTGAATAACTTTATTGTTACGCATTACTGATTTCACTAACAATTGCTGGAGGTTAGTTGTCCCAGAGTCATGGATTCCTGACACCCCCTGCTGATGGTGTTGGGTACTGCTTGTCTGATCCATACACAATTGCAGCAAGAGTTTTCCACAACAACAACCCATGTTTTTCAGTTCAATAGGTAGATAGCTCAGAATGTTCTGCCAGTCTGCACTGACAAGAATAAAGCACGACCGTGTAGTGCCCAACTCAGTTCAGCTGGATGGCTGGTTTATGATGCAGAGTGAAGCCAACAGCATCGGTTCAATTCCTGCATCAGCTGAGGTTACCACGAAGGATTGTCCTTCTCTACCTTTCCCCTAAGCTGAGGCATGTCAGGTTAAACCGCCACCAGTTCTCTCTCTCTCTCTCTCTCTCTCTAATGACCAAGCAGCCCTATGAACCGGTAGGACTTTGACGATTTTAATGCACAGTGAGAATATAGCAGGTGGTTGATATTCAGTGTTAAACTTATTGACCCACCCATCTACATTTTCATCCAAGTAATATATATATATATATATAGAGAGAGAGAGAGGTCCCAGTATGGATCCCTGCAGAACACCACTAGTCATGGACCTCCAGCCTAAAAACATCCTTCCACCATTACTCTCTGCCTTTTTTGGGCAAGCCAATTCTGAATCCACGAGGCCAAGTTACCGTGGATCCCATGCATCTTAATGCTCTGTATGAGCCTACCATGAGGAACCTTGTCGAAACCCTTACTAAAATCCATGTCGACAACATTCATTGCTCTAGATTCGAGTGGTGCTGGAAAAGCACAGCAGGTCAGGCAGCATCCGAGGAACATCCATTGCTCTACCCTTATTGATCACCTTTGTCACCTCCTCGAAAAGTTCAATCAAAAGCCACAATGACTGTCCCTAATTAGGCCATGCTTTTCTAATTGTGTGTAAATCTTCGATGAGAAAGTGAGGTCTGCAGATGCTGGAGATCAAAGTTGAAACTTTATTGCTGGATTTCAACTAATTGTGTGTAAATCCTATCCCAAAGAATTCTCTCCAATAGCTTTCCAAGTGAGATTCACCAGTCTATAGTTTCCTGGATTATCCCTATTTCCCTTCTTGAACAGAGGAATAAGTTGTCAATGTTTCTATACTGCCGTCATTATAAAACATCTACAGCTTCAATTCAACAGGGCATTGGTGAGATTATGTCTCAAATTCATATTGTAGTTTTGGTCTCTTTACTGAAGGAAATATGTAAATGCGTTGGAGATGGTTCAGAGTGAATGGGTTGTCTTCTGAGGGAAGGGCTGAAAATGTGTTGCTGGAAAAGCGCAGCAGGTCAGGCAGCATCCAGGGAACAGGAGAATCGACGTTTCGGGCATAAGCCCTTCTTCAGGAATCCTGAAGAAGGGCTTATGCCCAAAACGTCGATTCTCCTGTTCCCTGGATGCTGCCTGACCTGCTGCACTTTTCCAGCAACACATTTTCAGCTCTGATCTCCAGCATCTGCAGACCTCACTTTCTCCTTCTGAGGGAAGGGTTGGACAGACTGGGCTTTGTTTTCCAATGGAATTCAGAAGAGTGAGGGGTGATTTGATTGATGTGTGTAAGATCATGAAAGGTCTTGGTAAGAAGGATGGGGAAAGGCTATTTTCTTTTGTGTGTTCGTCCAGAATAAAGGGTACTGTTTTCAAGTTAGGGAATATCCTTTCATGACTGAGATGAGTGGATTTCTTTTCCCTGAGGGTTATGCAACTTTGGAACTTTCTGCCTGTGAAGGTGATGGAGGTGGGAGTCAAAGTTCTTTGAACATTTTTAAGACGGGAGGAATCAACATTATTGGTGTTCGGTGGCAATGTGGATTTTGAAATGCATTAGATCAGCATCATCTTTTACAATGAAGGAGCAAGCTCAAGGGGCTGAATGGCCTACATCTGTACCTATTCCTGATGTTTGTACAGCATTACCAAGTGTTGTTAGAGAGTTAATGGAGTAATTGCAAGCTGGAGGCACAGGTCCAACAACCAAACATAGTTGCTACTGTGGAATTTATGTTAAGACTGGGCATAAACTGAAATTTTGAATGTTAATATAAGTTACTATGCTGGTCACATCAGTCAAGCATTTGGCTGGTTACTGTATGAGAATAAAACTCAGCTGTACAATAGCCCCCAAAATATTCAGCTGATGGAGTCCATTATGAACCATGGGTTGAGAAGGATCAGAGTCCAGCTTAATCCCTCTTGATCTTGTCTAAAGGTTTTTATCCTGCTGATCACCTGCAAGCTATAAATTTTACATGATGCTCTGCTAAGCAATCTTCCAATCCTACACTGGGTCAGTGTACTCTATAATGTGCTGCACCAGCCTAACCATCAGAAATGATTTGTTCATTTCAAGGAGAAACAAAATGGTGGTGGCCCTCAGTGGATGAGAACCTTCAGAACATTGGCTGGAACTTCTCTAAAGTGGCAGAAGTCCCAGTGCCAAGGCTGAAAGCAGGAGTTGACTCCAGTTGGGGTAGATGTGGAAACATGGGACATATTTTGTCCACAGCCGCTAGTCACAGACCTCCAACCTGAAAACCACCTTTCCACCATTACCCTCTGCCTTCTATGAGTAAGCCAATTCTAAATCCACGAGGCCAAGTGACCATGGACCCCATGATTCTTAATCTTCTGTATAAGCCTTGTCCACGAGGAACTTTGTCGAAAGCCTTACTAAAGTCCATGTAGACAACATTCACTGCTGTACCCTTGGTGATCACGTTTGTCACCTTCCATCGCTGGGTTGTTGACAATCTCCTTCATCTCTTCCATGAATCTCACACCTGTGTGGCACGGTGGCACAGTGATTAGCACTTCTGCCTCACAGCACCAGAGACCTGGGTTCATTTCCCACCTCGGGCAACTGTTTTCTTGCACTGCAGGATGAGGGCCCATTGATGTCGGGAAGCTTGGTTATTGGGAAGGTGGTCTTTGCCAAAAGGGCATCACCCCTGGATGTAAGAATGGTCAAAAAGTAGGAACTCTCCACTCTGCACTCATCCAACACACTGGAGCCTCCTGGCAGCTGCGATGTTTCCCTTAAGGGAAGGTAGATTAGCATTGAAGGAAGTCCAGAGAAGGGTCGCTGGGCGGATCCTGGGTATGGAAGGGCTGTCTTATGAGGAGAGGTTGAACAGACTGGGTCTGCACTCACTGGAATATAGAAGGTTGTGAGATGACTTTATTGGAACACACATGATCCATAAGGGACTTGACAAGGAAGATGTGGAAAAATTGTTGCTCACTGCTAGAGACTGTAGGACTCAAAGACATAATCTCAGAGCAAGGGGTCACCCATTTAAGACAGAGATATGGAGGAATTTCCTCTCTCGGAGAGTAGTGAATCTGTGGAATTCTTTATTGCAAAGGGCACTTAGGGCTGAGTCATTATGAATATTCAAGGCTGAATGAGATTTTTAATCAGTAAGGGAATCATGTACAAAATTATACATGATCCCCGGTACAGGATCATGGTTGATTTGTTTGCATTTCAACATCCACATTCTCACCTACCACCAATCATCTTTGACTCCTCTGTGTTAAACAAAACAGGAAAATGGAGTTGAGAATTGTCACATCAGTCATGATCTCACTGAATGTTGGAGCTGATTCGATGGGCTGAATGGCCTACTTCTGTTCTTACATCTTATGTTTCATTGGATGGCCACCTGCACAAGGAAGAGCTGGATTGGTCTCTCATCCTACAGTTAGTCAGCCTTCATTCCCACTGCTTGCAAAATGGCATGGTGACAGGAATATGTTGGATCCATGACCCAATGTCTTATTACACTAGTTTGCTGGCATTTCCATCTCCCTTCCCCTTGCTGAAGGGCTGGCAAAATTCAGTCTGTTATCTCACCAGCAGTGCTTCAGGAAGGCAGCTCACCACCACTTTCTCCAGGGCAATTCAGGATGGGCTTTAACGGCTGGCTCTCACTTGTGATGTCCACATCCCACGTAGAAAAAGAAAAGAAAAGCACACATCCACAGCAATTTTGACCTAGTTTAACTGCTATTTCCTATTTTGAGATCATAACTTGACGAGTTTCCAAAATTAATCCTGAAAAAATATAAAATGTGACTGTCGTTAAACCAATATTTAACAGAATAATAGAAACAAAATATAGCCGATGCTGAAAATCTGAAGCAAACACAGACAATACTGGGGAAACACAACAGGTCTGGCAGCATCTGGGAAAAAGAAAGAGAGTTAACGTCTTGAATCTGATATGACTGTTCTCTGGACGTTAGAAGGAAAACAAGAGTCATATTGGACACGAATGTTAACTCTGTTTCTCTCTCCACAGATGCTGCCAGACCTGCTGAGTTTCTCCCAGCACTTGCTGTATTTTATTAAGCCAGCCCCGCCTCCCTCAGTCCCAATGTATGACCATGTGAGGCATGGAAGGGTAATGTTTAAGATATTTTTGGATTGTCCTTTGAACGTTCAGTGAAATGGAGAACAGTGTATCAATAAAATATCACTTCTGGTATTATTTTTAGGAAAAGAATGCAGACCTTGGTTCTACCCCATCTTTACCACTTCGAGTCATAGAGATCTACAGCCCAGAAACAGACCTTTCACTCGAGCTCATCCATGCTGACTAGATATCCTATAAAAATGTAGTCCCATTTGCCAACATTTGGCCCATATCCCTCTCAGCCCTTCCTATTCATATACCCATCCAGATGCCTTTCCAGTGTTGTATAAGTACCAGCCTCCACCACTTCCTCTGGCAGCTCATGCCATACACACATCACCCTCTATGTGAAAAGGTTACCCCTCAGCTCTCTTTTATATCCTTCCCCTTTCACCCTCTAGTTCTGGACTCCCCCATCTCAGGGAAAAGACCTTGTCTGTTTACCCTATCCATGTGTCTCATGATTGTATAAGCCTCAATAAGGTCATCCCTCTCATACTCCAAGGAAAATAGCCCCAGCCTATTCAGCCTCTCCCTAAAGCTCAAATCCTCCAACTCGGGCAACATCCTTGTAAAACTTTTCTGAACTCTTTCAAGTTTCACAACATCCTTCCTGTAACAGGGAGACCAGAACTGCATGCAGTATCCAAAGGTGGCTGTATCAATGTCCTGTACAGCTGCAACATGACCTCTCAATTCCTGTGCTCAATGCACTGACCAATAAAGACAAGCATACCAAACGCCTTCTTTACTATCCTATATTCCTGCCACCCCACTTTCAAGGAACTATGGTGCACTCCAAAGTCTCTTTGTTCAGCAACACTCACCAGGACCTTACCATTAAGTGTATAAGCCCTGCCCTGATTTGCCTTTCCAAAATGCAGCACCTCACATTTACCAAATTAAACTCCATCTGCAACTCCTCAGCCCATTGGCCCATCTGTTCAATATCCCACTGTACTCTGAAGTAACTTTCTTCTTGTCAATTCTGCTCTGTCCCTCAGGCTTGTCGGAAAATAGTTTAGATTCCCTTGTGTTTGAGACACTGATCCCGAAGCCGATGCTGCAACGGTATGTCTCACTGCTGACAGATCACCGCCGGATCATTCTGTCAGGACCAAGCGGCACTGGGAAAACCTATCTGGCCAATCGGCTTGCTGAACACATGGTGCTCAGGGAAGGGAGGGAACTGACAGATGGGGTCATTGCTACCTTTAATGTGGACCACAAGTCAAGCAAGGTAAGAAATCATGCGCAGTCTAATATTTCGACAGAATTAAAATCCTGCGGGGAAAAAACACCGGAAGTAGAAGAGAAGTTTAGCAGGTCTGGCAGCATCTGCATAGAGAGAAGAACAGAGTTAACATTTCCAGTCTTCAGACACCATCATTTCTATCTGTATAATGTACTGACTTTAAGCTGCAGTCAAGGTTCAGAACTACGTATCTTAACTCCAACATGAAGCCAGTACATTATAGAGATAGAAATGAAAGTATCTGAAGAAGAGTCATATTGGACTCAAAATGTTAATTCTGTTTCTTCAGGATTCACTATCTTTGTTGATTGCGGTGCTTGATTATTGTTTAATTGAAATGGAAAATGGATGAGTTCTGCAGGAAATGAGCAATCTGTCCTGTCAGGACATTGCTTGGTTTGCAAGGAGATGTCTTCCAAAGTACTGATGACTTATGTTGGACTTGAAATGTTAACTCTGTCTTTCTCTGTACAGACGCTGCCAGACCTGCTAAATTTCTCCAGCATCTTGTGTTTGTATTTCGTCTAACACATGTATGTTGTTTCATGTAAATATAACCCAACAGGTCAAGGCTAATGTTTATGTTCCATACCAGCCTTGTGCCTTCACTTACTTCTGTCTCCGTATCCCTCTTTTCCTTTCTCCCTCATTTGCTTATCATGTAAATCCTTAAAGGTTCTGTGCAATTGCCCTCAATGCCTCCTTTGGCATGCTAACCTCTATCCTGGTAATGGCTCTTTCTCTTGAATTTTTCATTGGATTACTTAATGGCTTTAACTCCTCCAAATTATAAACATCTTCTCTAAAACTATCTTGCTCAAACCATGTAATAATTTTACGCACTCTATCTGGTCACCTTGCAGGCTTTATGCATGCTCAATAAAAAAAATCCAGCTTGCCCAATCTTTCCTGATCAATCTGACCCCCTTCAGCTCTCCCATCCTTCCTTCTCTATGCTTGCACTGGGGCCTCTATCCTTTTGGTAGAATGAGCACCAGGAGGAGACGCAATTCAAAGGCATCCCATGCATTGGCAAGTTTCTTTAAGCACAATCTCCAAAGTGCCATACAGTTCATGTGACATTATGGATTCCAATCATCCATCATATATTGTGGATTTCTTAGTTCCCTTTGAAGAAAGTAATACATCTTTCAGTTGATATAACTGTAGAAAGACAGAGAGAATCAAGTTCTGTTCTTGTGTTGCAGTCACCAATAATCAGTCATGCTGTATGAAGATGTTTGAGTTTGTAGACTGACACAAGCCATTCTTGTTTCTCAGGAGCTGCGGCAGTATCTTTCAAACCTTGCAGATCAGTGCAACAGCGAGACCAATGCAGTGGACATGCCAAGTGTGATCATCCTGGACAATTTGCACCATGTTAGCTCCCTGGGAGAGATCTTCAATGGCCTTTTGAACTGCAAGTACCATAAATGGTAATGGTCTTGTTTTTAACCTTGGTCTGGGTCGTTTGAAAATCTGTGGTATGCCCCTGTTTTTTTGTATTCACCTGCATGTGATGAGTATAATATGACTGGTTCTGGCAGCTCTCCAGTACTTTGCTTGCATGTTTCTCTGTTCATGTCTAGCCACTTAATGTCAGCAATGTATCACATGTAATCCTGTTCTTGCTTGCACAGATTTCAGTGAGATGAGTTTCCGTCTTACCACCAAAATGTGCAGCAAATGCCAGACAGTCATCAGCCTATTGATGAAAGGTTTTCTTCATGTCGCCTTTAATCTTTCCACCTTAAATCTTATCCCCCTCGAATTGAACTCTTAAATTGGGGGGAATCAGGATTTCATTGCCCACTCTGTTCAAGGCACTCTTAATTTTACGAAACCGTTGTCCTCAGCCTCCTCAGATCCAAAAGAACAACTGTAACCTATCCAGTCTTATCGCTTAGCTGCAATTTTCAAGTCCTTGTAACATTCTTATAAGACTCTCTGTAATTTGTCTGGAGCAGTTATGTTCTGCCTAAAATGTAGTGACGAGAACTGTACACAAAACACCAGCTGTGTACAGCATTACATCCCTGCTTGTGTATTCAATACCTCAGTGAATACCTTACCACCTTATCCATTGAGCCTGTCACTTCAGGGACCTGTGAATGTGCGCTCCAACATTTCTCCCTTTCTCTGCCCCTCTCAGTATCCTCCTGTTTATTATGTTTCCTTGCTTTTTGCCTTCACCAAATGCAAAATCCTAATTTCCTTGGATTTTGTTCTTTTGGATATTTTTGGATTTTTTTTGGATTCCATTTGCCACTTTTCTGCCTACCTTACCAAATAATTGACACCATTCTGCACTCAACTACCATTCACTTCACTATAAACTGCTCAGTCAATTCTGCAACTGTCCTAGTCATGATTCCCACTTTAAATCATTAATGTACCATTATGATAGCAATATATAATAGGCATTTAGACAGATAAATGAACAGATGGGAAAAAGGGATATGTACAATGTGCAGGCAGATGGGGTTAGATAAAATGGCATCATGGTTAGCGTAGACATGAAGGGCCAGTTCCTGTATGTACCGTTCTATGTTCTATAGCACAAATAGCAAGAGACCCAACACTGAGTTCCACTGGAAAACAATTTCCAGACACAAAAATGTCCATTGATCATTACCCTTTCCTTTCTGTCACTGAGCAAATTTTGGATCCAACTCACTGCTCACCACTCCACTCTCATGTGCTTTTAATTTTCTGACCAGTTGGATACCTGCGTGGACAACATCTACTCTGCTACTGTCATCAGTCTTCCTCGTTGCTTCCTCAAAAATAGTAAAACTTGATGAAACATTCTGGAGCTCTTTAACACCTCAGAAATTGTTATATAAAGACAGAAAGAAACATAATCACCACCTTTCAAGACCTCACGATGCCTTTTCAAGCATAGTCCCAATTGCCAGGAAATACAACAAGCAATAATGCATTTCACAGTTAATTAATCACTGCTGTTACTTGGCGGAAAAGTGTTGGTCTGGGCACCAGAGAAACTCACCAATTATTTCTCCAGTAGGGCTGTGGGAAAATTTATGCCCAGCTAAGAGACCTTGTTTCTTTGGAACTCGCTCTTGCTGGCAAGGCTTCTCTTAGATTTTTTGTTCTTATTTGCCCTGATGGTGAATACTTCAGCCTTATGAAACAGTGGAATAACTTGCTTTCCCATTTCAGGGGACAGCTAAGAGACAGTCCCCATTTTTTGTGGGATGGGTCAAACTTATCAACCAGTCCTGGTGAGAACAGGAGGTTTCCTTTCTCAAAAAATATGGAGCAAAGTCAAGGTCACTTTAACCTATGTCTAGTTTTCTCTTTTCCCAGAATTTTCAGTTAAATGCAAATTAAATAACTGCACAGAGGCCAGTATCCTGTCACCAAGTCTCCCTTTATTTACATGTGCACAGTACATGGGCTCTGACCAGTCAGCTCAGAGCCAGTCCCTAGAATGAAGAGCCTTAGCAAGGTTTGAGAAGATTTGTAACTGAGGTTGAGGTTCTGGATGTAGGTTTGCTAGCTGAGCTGAAAGGTTCATTTCCAGATGTTTCTGTAGCCACAAAATGACATGACCCTCTCTCACTAGTATCCTTACATATAGTTAAGGAAGGACACCACTTCGACTGGGACAACACATCCATCCTAGGACAAGCCAAACAGAAACACGCACGAGAATTCCTAGAAGCATGGCATTCCAACTGGGACTCTATCAACAAACACATCGAGTTAGACCCCATCTGCCACCCCCTGAGAGAAAGAACAGGAAATGACATCACCAACCCAAAGAAGCCCAAACAGAAATAGAAAGCAGGAATCACGTACAGTGCTTCGCCTGAGGCCCACTGAAGGTGTTATTTAGCAGGGAGATGAAACGTCTGGAAATGAACCTTCCAGCTCAGCGAGCAAACCTGCATCTACAGTGAAGAGCCTCTCTGATTCTCCTGTGGCTCCCTGATTGACCCAGGTTAACAACCCCAATCAGGGATCTCATAGTCAATGAGATCCACCTGGCCATGGTTCCAATCACTACAGCAAATTAAGTTTAGCTAAGACAAATCAGGGCAGAATTTATACAATTAATAGTAAGGTCCTGGGGAATGTTGTTGAACAAAGGGACCTAAGGGTGCAGGTTCATAGTTCTTTGAAGTTGGAGTCTCAGGAAGACAGAGTAGTGAGAAGGCATTTGGTATGCTTGCTTTTATTAGTCAGTGCTTTGAATATAGGAGTTAGGATGTCATGTTGTGGCTGTTCATGAGATTGGTTAGGCCACGTTTGGAATATTGCATTCAATTCTTGTCTCCCTACTCCAAGAAAGATGTTGTTTAACTTGAAAGGATTCAGAAAAGATTTACAAGGATGTTGCAGAAACAAATTGCTGGAAAAGCTTAGCAGGTCTGGCAAAACAAAGAAAAGAGAACAACAAAGAAAATTTACAGGCAAGGAACAGGCCCTTCAGCCCTTGAAGCCTGAACCAATCCAAATCCAATGTCTAAACCTATCACCCAATTCCTAAGGATCTGTACCCCTCTGCTCCCCTTACTACTCATCATCTGTCCAGATGCACCTTAAATGAATCTACCATGTCTGCCTCTACTACCTCTGCTGGCTACGCATTCCAGGCACCTACCACCCTCTGTGTATCCCCCTTAAACTTTTCTCCTCTCACTTTGAACACATGGCCTCTTGTTTTTCCCTCAGCCTGGGAAAAAGCTTATCTCTATCCACTCTGTCTATACCCTTCATGATTTTGTACACCTCAATCAGGTCCCCCCTCAATCTCCTTTTTTATAATGAAAACAATCCTAACCTACTCAACCTCTCTTCATAACTAGCACCTTCCATACCAGGCAACATCCTCGTAAACCTTCTCTGCACCCTCTCCAAAGCTTCCACATCCTTTTGGTAATGTGCGACCAGAACCGTACACAGTATTCTAAATGCGGCCGAACCAATGTCTTGTACACTTTAGATTAGATTACAGTGTGGAAACAGGCCCTTCGGCCCAACAAGTCCACACCGACCCATTGAAGCGAAACCCACCCATACATTTACCCCTTACCTAACACTACAGGCAATTTAGTATGGCCAATTCACCTGACCCTGCACATCTTTGGATGGTGGGAGGAAACCGGAGCACCCGGAGGAAACCCACGCAGACACGGGGAGAACGTGCAAACTCCACACAGTCAGTCACCTGAGGCGGGAATTGAACCCGGGTCTCTGGCGCTGTGAGGCAGCAGTGCTAAACACTGTGCCACTGTGCCGCCCACTTGTAAAATGACCTGCCAGCTCTTATACTCAGTACCCCATCCGATGAAGGCCTTCTTGACCATTCTATCCACCTGTGCAGTCACATTCAGGGTACAATGGACCTGAACTCCCAGATCTCTCAGCTCATCAACTTTTCCAAAGGTTCTTCCGTTACAGTATAGTTTGCTTTAGAATTAGACCTTCCAAAATGCATCACTTCACATTTGTCTGGATTGAACTCCATCTGTCATTTCTCCGCCCAGCTCTCCAGTCTATCTCTCTTCTGTATTCTTTGACAGTCCCCTATGCTTTCTGCTACTCCACCAATCTTCATGTCATCTGCGAACTTACTGATCAGATCACCAAGCCCCCTTCCAGATCATGTACATCACAAACTGTAGCCCAGCACTGACCCCTGTGGAACACCACTGGTCACCTTTTTTCCATTTCGAGAAACTTTCTTCAACTACTACTCTCTGTCTCCTGTTGCTCAACCAGTTCCTTATCCACCAAGCTAGAACACCCTGCACAAAATGTGACTTCACTTTCTTTATTAGTTTACCACGGGGAATCTTATCAAATGCCTTACTAAAGTCCATGTATATGATATCTACAGCTCTTCCTTCATCCGTCAACTTGGTCACTTCCTCAAAGAACTGTATTAAGTTGGTAAGGCACAATCTCCCCCGCACAAAACCATGCTGCCTTTGACTGATAAGCCCATTCTTTCCTAAATATAAATAGATCCTATCCCTCAGTACCTTCCCCAGCAACTTTCCCACCACTGATGTCAGGCTTTCTGGTCCGTGGTTACCTGAAATATCTCGACTACCCTTCTTGAACAGGGGACAATATTAGCAACTCTCCAGTCCTCTGGCATTTCACCTGTGTTTAAGGATGCTACAGAGATATCTGTCAGGGCCCCAGCTATTTCCTCTCTCGCCTCCCTCAGCAACCTGGATAGATCCCATCCAGTCCTGGGGATTTGTCCACCTTAATATCCTTTAGCCTACCCAACACATACTCCCTTCTTATGTCAACGTGATCCAGAGTAAACAAACTTCTATCTCTAATCTCAACATTCATCATGTCCCTCTCCTCAGTGAACATTGATTAAAAGTCATCATTGAGAATATCACCCATTTTCTCGGGTTCAACACACAACCTTCCTTCCTTATCCTTTACTGGACTAACCCTTTCTCTAGTTACCCTCTTGCTTCTTATATATGAATAAAAGGCCTTGGGAGTCTCCTTAATTCTGCTCGTTAAAGTTATTTCATTAACCCTTTTAAGCCCACTTGATGAGGGGCATGGATAGGGTAAATAGGCAAAGTCTTTTCCCTGGGGTTGGGGAGTCCAGAACTAAAGGGCATAGGTTTAGGGTGAGAGGGGAAAGATATAAAAGCGACCTAAAGGGTGACGTTTTCATGCAGAGAGTGGTGTATGTGTGTATGCAATGAGCTGCTAGAAGACGTGGTGGAGACTAGTACAGTTCCAACATTGAAAAAGGATGGGTACATGAATCGGAAGGATTCAGAGGGATGTGGGCCAAATGCAGGTAATGGGACTAGGTTAGTTTCGGATAAATGTTCGGCATGGACGAGTTGAACCAAAGACTCTGTTTATGTGCTATACAACTCTATGACTCTATCTCTTATATCATTTCTAATACTTGACCATTTATTTTCCAGTCCTTATATCATTGGCACAATGAACCAGGCTACGTCTTCCACTCCTAACCTCCAACTTCATCATAACTTCAGGTACTGTCTGGACCTGCTACTTAATGGATTCTGTTTCATTTTTGTTAAGATTCCACTTTGTTTTCTTCCTTTGAGTGCACTACCTGTGCCAGGGCAGAGTTTGTTTTTGCGAGGGCTCCTTTTGAGTACTATCTTTTGGTTTTTAGGGGCTTTTTCTTCAGTCTGGTTAACTCCTATGTTACATGATGCAATCACACCATTCATAGCATCTTGTGTGTTTATGCTGTCACGAATTATTTGAACTCACACAGAAACAGAATTAGAAGAATTTGTCAACATCCTCAAACAAGTGTCCATTAAATTTTAAGTCCTAATGTACAAGGAAAGAATGTGCTGTCTCATGCCCATAGAAATACTCTCACACAATTCTCAACAACATTGTTCAAAAGTTGAACCTGAGCATCTGCAACCAATGTTCTGCAATGGCATCACTTTCCTTCCCATATGTGCAAAAAACACATTTTTCTGCTTCATTGGAAAGGATAAGCTCACGACTTCAATGACTTGTGTCCCAACACACATGATTCCTCTCCACTGCATTGACAAATCAGTTCAGTGCATTAGCTGGGTAATTATGTGGGGACATTAATTATGCTAATGATACAGAGACATTCTGGCATATTCCTTGGAGAGTCTGTGACTCTTTATGCAGATGTTTTAGGAAATCACAATTAAGTAGATTCAACAATAGGGCTGATTGTATATGGTCTGGGAAAGAATTACCTTTACATGTCACATCATGCTATCTTGTGTTATATATGGTTTCTGAGCATCACAGCAGGTTTTCGTCAATGTACATTTGACTCCTGGTCCAAACTCTCACTAGATTCTGGTTCCAGGGAAAGCACTGCCCCAAGAAATAGATAGAGTACGGGAGTGTAGCTTTTTATTTGTCATTTCTACCATCTACAACTGATACAGTAAAAATGGGACAGCGTTCCTCCAGGACCGAGGGTGCTACATGGACAGCCAAACTGCACAATCATACACGGCATAAAGTGCATAAGAAGTGCAAAACACGCAAGTTGCAGTGTAAAAAGGAATGATAAGTTATAGACATTGTTCTAGCAGAAAGTCGAAGTCATACAAACAATTTCAAATGGGAATTCCAGATAGTCTGATCATACAGTGTTAAGGAGCCTGATGGCTTGGGGGAAGACACTATTGCTCAGTCTGGCCATGAGAGACCGAATGCTCCGGTATCTTCTGCCAGATGGCAGGAGGGAGAACAGTTTGAGTGAGGGGTGTGTAGGGTCTTCCACAATGCTCTTAGCCTTTCGAGTGCAGCGTGTGGTGTAAATGTCTGTAATGAAGGGGAGAGAGATCCCGATGATCTTCTCACCTTACCCGTTGCTCAGGGACTTGGAATTAACTGGTTAATCCCAACCTCTGCCAATTGAAAACCCTGCCAAATTAAATGCAATCGTCCCATCAAAAGAGGTCTGTAAACCTTCAGAAGAAATTAATCTTTTTCTCTTTTGAACTGCAGATGGGTTCTGTGTGCTAACCATACTGAACCGGTCAAAGGTTTCCTGGGTCGCTATCTTCGCCGGAGACTGATAGAAACTGAGATCAGCACCAGAACGAGAAACACGGAACTGGTCCGGATCATTGACTGGATTCCCAAAGTCTGGCATCACTTGAACAGATTCCTGGAAGCTCACAGCTCGTCCGATGTCACCATTGGTAACTATCTGCATTCCAGGAATTGGTAACATGGCATTGTTTAGAAATAATTTGCACAGAATCAGCATCATGTTGCAGCTTTGTATTTTCCCAATGAAAATCAGGTCTTATGTAAAGGATTTCTGATGATTAAAGACAAGATAATAACAATTTCCAATGTATAAATCCCTTTAAAACCCCAGTAATTAGTGGAATCCAGTGGGTGACTTTTGCATGATTGTAGTTTGAGGGACATTGGTCTTGGCATTTGTGTTACAGGGTAGTAATCGGGCAGGACATTCAGCCCCCGAGTGCACTGTGCAGACAGCTTCACTGAGGTGTTGAAGAGGGCAATGGAGGAATGTTTAAATAGAAGCAATGTATAAGGCTATGTGGAAAAGGCAGGAGAATGACACTGATGCTCACTTGGAGAGCCGGTGCAGACACGGTGGGCTGAATGGCTTTCTTTAATATTGTTTCTGGTCTTGTTCAACCTCAGGAATGCTGTGGTAATGTCATTGGAATAGCAATCCAGAACTCCAGGCTAATCCTATGGCAACATGGGATTGAATCGCCCCATGGAACATGACAAAATTTCAATTTAATTAGTTAAAAACTCTGGAATGAAAAGCTGGCCTAATTATAATTGTCTGATGACTATCGTAGAAAACCATCTGGTTCACTCATCCCTTTCAGGGAAGGAAAGCTGCCATTAGCCTTTATGTGACCCCAGACCCATAGCAGTATGGTTGACTCTTAACTGACCCCTGGGCAATTAGGGATGGGCAATAAATGCTGGCCCAGTCAGTGCTGCTCATATCCTATGGCTGAATTTTTAAAAAACCGCTTCTGTTATTGTGTGAATTACACAAAGTATGTGGAATAGCTGCAGTGGACATACTGCTGAGAGGATGTTGCTTGTAACCATAGAAACTGATCAGATGTACTTCAAGACTTCATGAAATTCGAAAGGAATCTATGAAATAGCATAAGCTTTTTCATGCACTGAAGCCTAAGAATAGAATAGAATTGAATTGAATTTATTGTCACGTGTACCGAGACAGGGTGAAAAGCTTTGTCTTGCAAGCAATACAGGCAGATCACAAAGTGGCAGAGATAGTAAATAATAGGTAAACAGTGGCAAAAAAAACCCAAGGTACAGGCGAATGTTAAGAGTTTGTAACTCCATTCAGTATTCTAACAACAGTAGGGTAGAAACTGTTTTGAAACCAGCTGGCACGTGAGTTCAGGCTTCTGTACCTTCTCCCCAATGGTAGAGGTTGTAGAAAAACATTGCGAGGGTGGGATGGATCTTTGAGAATGCTGTTGGCCTTTCCTTGACAGCAGGCCTGGTAGATGGATTCTGTAGATTCTATAGATGGGATGTTGGCCTTTGGTGATTGTCCAAGCCAAGTTCACCACTCTCTGTAACCGTCTCTGATCTTGAATGGTACAGTTGCCATACCAGACATCCAGACAGAATGATTTTGATGGACACCTATAAAAGTTGGCAAGAGTATTCGCCGTCATGCCAAATTTTCTCAGCTGCCTGAGGAAGAAGAGACGTTGTTGGGCCTTTGTAACCAGTGCAAAAGTGAGGACTGCAGATGCTGGAGATCAGAGTCAAGATTAGAGTGGTGCTGGAAAAGAACAGCAGGTCAGGCAGCATCCGAGGAGCAGGAAAATCGACATTTCAAGCAGGAGCCTGATGAAGGACATTTGCCCGAAACATGAATTTTCATGCTCCTCAGATGCTGCCTGACCTGCTGTGCTTTTCCAGCACCACTCTAATCTTGACTTTTTAATCAGTGCGTCCACATGAACAGTTCAAGAAAGTTGTTGTGAATGACCACTCCTAGGAGCTTGACACTCTCCACTCATTCCACCTCTGTGCTGTTAATGTATAAGGGGGGCATGAGTAACATCCTGCCAAAAGTCAATAATGAATTCCTTGGTTTTGCTGGCATTGAGAGCTAGGTTGAAACTTTATTGCTGGAACAGCACAGCAGGTCAGGCAGCATCCAGGGAACAGGAGATTCGACGTTTCGGGCACAGGCCCTTCTTCAGGAAGGGCCTGTGCCCGAAACGTCGAATCTCCTGTTCCCTGGATGCTGCCTGACCTGCTGTGCTGTTCCAGCAATAAAGTTTCAACTTTGATCTCCAGCATCTGCAGACCTCACTTTCTCCTGGCATTGAGAGCTAGGTTGTTCTCAGTGCACCATTTCTCCAGGTCTTCCACCTCCCGTGTGTAGTCTGTTTCATCACCATCTGAGATTCGACCGACTATGGTGGTATCATCAGCGAACTTGTAAATGGTATTTGGTATTTGGCGACGCAGTCATGGGTATGCAGCGAGTACAGTAGGGGGCTGAGTGCACAGCCCTGGGGGGCTGCAGTATTGAGGATTAGTGAGGATGAAAAATTGTCCCTAGTCTTCACTGATTGTGGCCGGTGGGTCTGGAAACTGAGGATTCAGTTGCAGAGAGTGGGGCTTAGTCCAAGATCACTAAATTTAGTAATCAGTCTCAAGGGGATTATAGTGTTGAAGGCTGAACTGTGGTCAATGAGTAGAATTCTTACGTCGCTGTTCCTGTTGTCAAGATGTTCGAGGGAGGAGTGAAGGACAAGTGATATGGCATCTGACGTGGATCTGTTGGTCCGATAGGCGCATTGTATGCAATGCTACTTTCTGACACCCACAAACCTGCTTCTCTTTCATCCTAATTGTTAAACAAGAATCAGGCAGGAAAATCGACATTTCAAGCAGGAGCCTGATGAAGGACATTTGCCCGAAACATGAATTTTCATGCTCCTCAGATGCTGCCTGACCTGCTGTGCTTTTCCAGCACCACTCTAATCTTGACTTTTTAACCAGTGCGTCACATGAACAGTCCAAGAAAGTTGTTGTGAATGACCACTCCTAGGAGCTTGATACTCTCCATTCATTCCACCTCTGTGCTGTTAATGTATAGGGGGGGCATGAGTAACATCCTGCCAAAAGTCAATAATGAATTCCTTGGTTTTGCTGGCATTGAGAGCTAGGTTGTTCTCAGTGCACCATTTTTCCAGGTCTTCCACCTCCCGTGTGTAGTCTGTTTCATCACCATCTGAGATTTGACCGACTATGGTGGTATCATCAGCGAACTTGTAAATGGCATTAGTCTGGTATTTGGTGACGCAGTCATGGGTATGCAGCGAGTACAGTAGGGGGCTGAGTGCACAGCCCTGGGGGGCTGCAGTATTGAGGATTAGTGAGGATGAAATCTTGTCCCTAGTCTTCACTGATTGTGGCCTGTGGGTCTGGAAACTGAGGATTCAGTTGCAGAGAGTGGGGCTTAGTCCAAGATCACTAAGTTTAGTAATCAGTCTCAAGGGGATTATAGTGTTGAAGGCTGAACTGTAGTCAATGAGTAGAATTCTTACGTCGCTGTTCCTGGTGTCAAGATGATCGAGGGAGGAGTGATGGACAAGTGATATGGCATCTGACGTGGATCTGTTGGTCCGATAGGCACATTGTATGCGATGCTACTTTCTGACACCCACAAACCTGCTTCTCTTTCATCCTAATTGTTAAACAAGAATTTTCTTTTATTCACTTGTGAAACATGAACATCACTGGCTGGCCAGCACTTTTATTGCCTGTCCCAAGTTGCCCTTAAGTTGACTTCTTCAATTGCTGCAATCCACTTGCTGTAGGTTGACTCCCAATGCCATGAGTGAGACACTGGCCCAGCGGCAGTCAAGGAATGGCGATATATTTCCAAGTCAGGATGGTGAGTGGCTTGGAGGGGTACTTGCAGGGAGTGCTGTTCCCAAGTATCTGCTACCCTTGTCCTTCTAGATGGAAGTGATCATGGGTCTGGAAGGTATGATCAAAGGACCTTTGGTGAATGTCTGCAGTGCATCTTGTAGATAATACACATTGCTGCTACTGAGCATTAGTGGTGGCGGGAGTAAATGCTTGTTGAATGTGCTGCCAATCAAGTGGGCTGCTTTGACCTAGTTGGTGTCAAGCTTCTTGAGTGTTCTTGGACCTATGCTCATTCAGGCAAGAGGGGATATTCCATCACCCTCTTGACTTGTGCCTCGTACACGATGGACAGGCTTTGGGAGTCAGGAGCTGAGTTAGTTGCAACAGTATTCCTAGCCTCTGACATGCTCTTGCAGCCACTGTGTTTGTGTGACAATTCCAATTGAGTTTCTGGTCAATGATAACCCCAAGGATGGTAATATTGGGGATTCAGTGATGCTAACACCATTGAATGTCAAGGGGTGGTGTCAATGTTCAATCCTGTTATTCAGAGAGGATGTATGGGATGGGATGCATGCGGGCTATCCTAATGGCACAGCGTAGGAAGCATGGGTGATTGTAAAAGCAGGACAAGATGGGAGTACATCAAGGATCAGAAGGCGATGGCCTTATGGTATTGTCACTGGGCTGGTCATCCAGAGACCCAGGTGATATTTGATCTGGGTTTGAATACCAACACAGCAGGTGGCAGAATATGACTCAATAAAAATAAGCATTATCATTTGAAGGATGACCATGTAAACCATTGAAAGTTGTCAATTGTTGTAAAAACTCATCTGGCTCACTACTGTCCTTCAGGGAAGGAAACTGCCATCTTTACTCATCTGCCATCTGCATCTGCCCCCAGACCCATAGCAATGTGGTTGACTCTTAACTGCCCTTCTGGCTAAATAGTGATGGAATCACATCCTCTGAATGAATATATGAAAAAAGAAAAAAAATCTCAAGATACGTGTAACCAGTCCAGAACATTCCCATCTGTCAGCCTAATCCTCCCATCATTAGCATACCAGTCTGTATAGTTCTGCAGCTCCAAAACCCTCAACCTCTACAACCTAGAAGGACCAGGGAGTTCAATACAAGTGTCCCTCCAGGTCATATACCATCCCGACCTGAACATACCTGACCCATTTCCTTCTTGTTGCTGGGTCAACGTTCATGAGTGCCCCACAAAGCAGCACTTGGGAGCACTCTCCCCATATGCACGACACTGATTTAGGGAGAAAGCTATGACCACTTTATCAAGAGCAATTTGGAATGGGCAAGTCATGCTTATGTCTCAAGATGAATAAAAGTGGGATGGTGTTGGGTAGGAAAATCAGTCTTTTTACCTTGGGCATCAGTTCACTTCTTAATGTGGAAGATTAGCGGCTGCAGAAATAAAAACAAAGGTGCTGGAGAAACCCAGCAGATCTGGCAGCATCCATGAAGACAGAAACAGAGTTAATGTTTTGACAGAATTGAAGAAGATTCATACAGACTTGAAACGTTAACTCTGTCCCTCTGGACCTGCTGAGTTTCTCCAGCAATTTATATTTCTGGTCTCTAGCATTCTCAATGCTCCTCTTTTATTTGGCAATATTAGAACTTAGAGGCATGTGATTATTGGAGTTTATGGATTTTGTGAAGGAAAGTCTTAATAAGCCGTTGAATTTGATTTCTGATTGTTAAGGTCCTCGACTATTCCTGTCCTGTCCAATGGATGTTGATGGTTCACGGGTATGGTTTACAGACTTGTGGAATTATTCCATCATCCCTTATCTGCTGGAGGCAGTCAGGGAAGGGCTACAGGTACGTAAAGGCTACGGCTGAATTCTCATCAATCAAAATCTCGAGTAGAACCTTGCATGAATCATTAAATATGCCTCTTGTGGATGAAAAATAGCCTTTCATTAAAAGAATCAGTTAAAGGCAGGCAACTTACCCAGCAGGTGTTTGGTTGAAAGAGAGGGCAAATCAGAGCAGGGCCAGTAGATTGGATTGATTACAGCTCACGTGAGGGTTACACGCTTCCGGCACATTTATTAACCATTTGTCTGTTGTAAATCCTTTTGGACATTAACTCTTTACAGGCTGGACATCGACTGGAACCATCCCCTGGAAATCAAATAGTTTACAGCTGACTTTATCTATCTGCTAATTTTAGCTGTTAACTATTTACTACTCAGAATGAATTAATTTTATTTATTGACCCATTTAAGGAGTCATTTCATTTATTTTTTTTAGTTAAGTTTGTAGTTTTGTTGTTGGCAATGTCTAATCGGATAAGATGTGTATAGAAGGATTCTTTTTTGTCTCTGTCTCTTCCCATAATTTCCTTGCAATGTAATCAACCTTTCTTCTCCTGTAGCTGTACGGAAGACGGGTTCCTTGGGAGGATCCAGCCAAGTGGGTGATGGATACGTATCCATGGGCAGCAACCCCCCAGCACCATGAGTGGCCCCCACTCCTGCAACTGAGGCCTGAGGATGTAGGCTTTGATGGATTTATACTGACACGAGAAGGTGGTTCGAGTAAACAGCCTCAACAGAGCGACGCTGAGGGAGACCCCCTTGTGAGTTGGAAACTTTCTAAATCTCAGTTTCCATAGCTGGGGCAAGAAATGTCGAAACCTAAAATGCAGAATCAGAAGTTGGCCATTCAGCCCATCAAAAGTGATCAGATAACCCTCTACTTTCTTGTTTTTATCCTAATCCCAGTTTCTTAACCTTATCCATGCTAATACTGCAGCATGGTGGCTCAGTGGTTAGTACTGCTGCCTCACAGCACGAGGGACCTGGGTTCAATTCTCACCTCGGGTGACTGTCTGTGTTGAGTTTGCATATTCTCTCTGTGTCTGTGTGGGTTTCTTCCCACAATCCAAAGATGTGCAGGTCAGATGAATTGGCTGTGCTAAATTGCCCATAATGTTCAGGGATGTATAGGTTAGGTGCATTAGTAAGGGGTAAATGTAGGGAAATGGGTCTGGATGGGTTACTTTCTGGACGGTTGGTGTGGATTTGTTGGGTCAAATGGCCTGTTTCCACACTGTAGGGAATCTAATCATATTCTGGATGTTATTGCAATGAGGTTACTTTGTTTTCTTACCATTTTGTTGAGAAAAAAGACACGAGGGGAGGAAAACATTAAGATATATTTGCTTTTAGCAGTGAATTGTCTTCCCTTTTTGATAAACAAAGTTGAAGGAAAATTTAATTCATTAAGGAAATAATAAAATGCTTGGTTAAAACATCCGTAAGCATTTTATTCTATACTGGCTCTGAGCTTTCCTCCACTGATTGATGTCTGTAAATGGGTCTTCAGATGGGAGCACTGTATTGTCTTTGGTACTACTATGATGCTACATAGGAACAGGAACAGGCCATTCGGCCCCTTGAGTATGCTCTGCCATTCAATGAGATCATGGCTGACTCCCTATATCTGCTTTGGCCCATATCCCTTAATACCTTCATTTATCAAAAATCTATCCCAGATTTAAAATTAACAACTGATCCAGCATCCACTGCTATTTTTGGATGAGAGTTACAAATATCTACCACTCTTTCTGTATAGAAGTGCTTCCTAGCATCTCTTCTGAACAGTCTAGCCCTAATTCTGAAATTACGGCCCCTAATTCTAGAATCCCCAACCAGTGGAAATAGTTTATTTTTATCTACCCTGTCTTTTCCTGTTAATATCTTAAAGACTTCAATAAAATCATCCCTTAACCTTCTAAATTCAAGAGAAATCAGGTCTAATTTGTATAATCTCTCCTCATAATTTAACCCCTGAAGTCTGGATGTCATTCATCAAAACCTATATGTACTCCCTCCAAGGCCAGTATCTCCTTCCTGTGGTGTTGTTCCCAGATCTGTTCACAGTATTCCAAGTGGGGTCTAACCAGGGTTTTGTATAGCTACAGCATAACCTCTGCACCCTTATACTCTGGGCTTCAAGATATAAAGGCCAATGTTCCATTAGCTTTCTTGTTTGGTTCTCCATGTTTTTTTGCCTCCCATCGTTTACCCTCTTGCTTTGCCATGCATGGCTCTCTTTCATTAACTGAGCAAGGCTGCCTTTACACTTCAGTATTAAGTATTATATCTGTAACAACCCCAGGAACTACAGCTCACCAGGACTTGTATATTGTGAAATGATGGGTTGTGTTTCACCATATACACAAACAGTGGAAAAGGAGATAGGATTAGATGGGTGTTAACAAACTGCACATTCCAAAGTCACACACTTTGGCCAAGGGAGTGAGGTGAGGCATCAGGTGGATAAGTGCTCATGTTGGCACTCGCTGGTGTGATACTGAGCAAAACTGACAACTTCTGGATTCAACTCATGAGCAACACAGAAATCCGAGCATCCTTTCCCTGATAGTCTGCTCCTCTAAGGATGTGATGCTGCAGTCTCCATTTACAAAACTTGTATTGAAATTGCTGAACTGAACCTAATCACCCATCATTTTCACTGTGCAAAGAAATGGAAAGCTTAAGCTTTGTTCAGTAGGAGTAACAGAACTTTTAACAACATTCTAACTAACAATTACTATTGAACAGCCTCTCTGATTTTGAAACTTTTTAATAAGTTCGTTCCTTCAACAAAATAATTTAAAGACCTCTAAAGACAAAATATTTTTAAGTTATCTAAGTTTCTCCCTTAATCCCAAATGTTTTATTTTGCTTTCTTATTTGCGTATGTTCTTCCTGCCCTTTACTTCCTGTGTTGCTGTCTGTGACGATCCTTCAGTCGAATTGGTTGATCAATTGGTCTCCCTGCTGCCTGCCTTTTCATCAGAGCAGACCAATCCATTCTAGGAAGGTGCCAAATTCAAACTGGCCCCAAGGGAAGAGGAGGTTGGTGCTCGAGAGGTCACTGTGTAATAGCTCTATTCCAGGTGAACAGTAGGTGTTGCTCAATGGAGTTTACGTAATTGCAAAATTTAGACCTAACTAAATCTTGATACTTATATTTCAGCTGACTTGTTTTAACCAAAACGTTATGCCAATCAACACATGCAGCATGGCACTAACTAAGAAAGCCCACTTCACAGTGAAATAAAAATAGAAAAGGTCAACAGAAGAATCTTATAGCAGGGAATCATTTCAAAACTCATAGCTCTTATTAATTTACAACTGCATTAGGCCTGTTGCATAAGGACTTCTATTTTTAGGACACAAAGAATGAGAAATATCTGTAACTGAAATGGTTTGTAGCCAAATGAATTCCCCACAGTTTTGACTCTTGCCATTCCAGAAGGGCACCTCACTGCTTGTTCACAAACTGTGACAACATGCATCCTCAATCTGAACCTAACGTACTGAACCTGTTCAATTTCTCTTTACTTTTCCAGATGAATATGTTAATGAGGCTGCAAGAAGCTGCAAATTGCTCCAGTCCCCATAGTTATGACAGTGACTCCAATAGCAACAGTCATCATGATGATATTCTCGATTCATCTCTCGAATCGACCCTTTGATCAATTTGTTCTGTCAAAATAACCCTGCCATTTCTGTCCAACATTTCTCCGAATATTGCCATGCAACATGAGGACGGAAACACTCGACTCAGAAAGATAGACGGTCAGATCAATCACTAAGCTTATTGCTCACCTTGTTGGACAGAAACTTCAGTTATAACAGGAGAAATGGGTCTTCAAGTACGAGACACTTTAATTCAATGTTAAATATTGAAACCCTAGTGGGTGCAGGTAACCCAAGGGAGACTACATTTTGGGCTTTTTCCCCCTCCCTGTTTTGTTTTATGAATGCAAACTGCACTATTTCTTCACCTAACTGCTGGAGGCATCAGTGCTAAGCCAATGAAGAAATGTTGAGCACTGCATACAGAAGTAGCAAAACCTGATTTTACAAGGTATGGAGCTAACGTCATTGTGCCATGTACTGTCCTGGTAAGACTAAATCTAATGCTGCTCTCAACCAAACAGTCAGCAGACACTGGACATCCCAATCAACTCCCTTCAATAAAGGAGAGCGAGGAGTGGGGGTGGGTTGGGGGAGAGTGTTGTTATGGGTGAACGCAAACCCTCTCAACTGCATGTGGTTTTTGGTGCTATGTTACCCACCCGCTTGTTGCTATTTTGCAGTCGGCTGGGTTAAAAGTAAACAAGCCAAGCCATGGGTGTTTCATCCACAGTCTCCGCAGAAGATTTTCAGGTTTCTTCACCAATAGCCGACCGTCGAAAGGAAGCGTGGTGCTTCCCAAGGCTGTGACTTTGGAACACATGGTTGAGCCAGAAATCGATGTTGAAGATCCCTGTTTTCTCCTGCTCTCACTTTCCTTGTTGAAAACACACGCGCAAACATTTTGATTGTTATTAAGGCTTGTCTCCTCACCAGGACTCATAACACCTCCACTGGAATTGCACTTTTTCTTTGCAAAAACACAAGAAGAAAAGCTGGATTGAGCTGTACCTCAGCGAAGAAACGCAACCCTTCAGCCAAATCCATGCAAGCCTTTTTTACAACGTCTGGTGCTGGAAATAAATGATGCCTTACTCTCGTTCTCTCTTGATACTGATTTTCCTGTTGTATTTTCTTTTGCCGATGATTTTGTATTGTTTCTGAAGACAGGGCTGGAATTTCATCTCAGAATATTAAAAGAGCCAAGCTTTTGTTTTTATAAAATCAGTGTTGGTTCAAATAACAAGCAAGTCATTTGTTAGAAGCAAGGCAAATAAGGAGGAAAGTCAATGATTTCTTGGTTCATAACCAGTCTGCAACTTTATAGTGTTTGTACCATGACAGTGAATCATTCCATGGTAGAACTCTGAACTGCAAATTTGGACTTGGTGTATGAAAGACGATACTATCGCTGCAAAAAATAATTCTTGATGGACATTACAAAGATAATGGTGTATAAATATTGAAATCATCCAGTGACTGGGTAATAGGTAATAATTGGAGTGCTTGTTGTGCCGTGCTGTTGTACCCTGCTTTTTATGTGATGTATTAACACAAAATCTGTTGTTCATACACTTTGGCTGATCAATGTGTTCCCCTATACCTCAATGGGTTTCTTTATGCTGCCATAATCCTATTGTTACGGTACCTTGGTCACAATCTCTCAATTGTAACGTTGAAACTGTGATGGAAATGGTTCAGCTCAGAGTGGGTTGTTGGAGCGTAAGGCTGCATTCGATCATGCTGCTCCTGAACTCAACCTTTTTCTTCAATTTTTTTTTTTTTAAATGCTTCCAGAAGTCTTTCTTTACTTCCCTTCACATCATGGTGTCCAGTTATTTGATAGTGTTCTCTAAGTTTAAGATGCTATGCAAAGTTCATGCTGATTCTTAACGGAAGCCAAAAAAAAAGTTGTCTTTTTTTCAAAACTGCCAACAATTGTACAGGCTGAAGGAGACTTGTATATGGCTTTGGCTTGACTTCGAGGTGGTGTTTTCTGTAAATTTTGGGGAATTCTGTTTAATGACGAAATGCTGATCATGGTAATGATTATTGTACCAAACCCATGTTTGTTATTTGTGATAATTTTTCACATGGTTGTTCAATAGAAAACTATTTGTAGAATTTAGTGACTTAAGTGGAACAGTTGTTTTGAATGTGTTTAATATGATGTACATTTTTTCATTGTAACATAAATTGTAAATAATTGATTACAGTGATGCATTTTGATGAATTTTCTAGCCATTTTTAAAACACTAGGAAATGAGTATTTTGTGTACTGTATGCTGTGTCATCCCATTTGAATCAAGTCTGGTTGCCCATTGAATTCAATATGGCCTGTGCAAGACTATGCCTCATTTGGGGAACAAATTTAGTATTGTACCAGTCTTAAATTATTCCTGATTCAATAAAATGAATGCTTATTTATTCAACATCCTGCTACTTTTAATCTTTTTCTGCCAATATATGTATGAGAACAAGTGAAGCTGGGAGAGAACAACTGAAAAATTTAAGAGCCCTGTCTTCACTTTCTGTATCTGCTTCTTGTTGAATCCTCTTAGAAAGCGCAAACAGTACGTTATTGTCCATAGAAATGGGATGTAAAAGGCAACAAAATAGTTGGTTTCACCAAAGAAAGATGGCAATAAACCAGTAAATCATGAGTGACAAAGTTGCAAGTGAGCTCACAGAGCATGTTGTACAACCCTTTATCGGAAATCCGAAAAGCTCCGACATCCAAAGGTTTCCTCGTGAAAATTTATTTCTCATTAACAAGGTTGTTTGGCTTGCAAACACTTAACCCAACTCCACACCCACTTAATGCGTGTCACTCAGATGCGACATGGGTGGGCGTGGCCCCGGGCCTCAATTCTATCTCAAGGCCCGTAGTACTCACAGTGAGTCTGCTTTTCAGTAAGATTTTTTAAAAATTCCACCGTCAAACTGTCACTTATTCCGAAATTCGAAAAGTTCAGAATTCCAAAAACCACCTGGTCCTGGGTGTTTCAGATAAAGGATTGTCCACCTGTACTGCTGCCTCACAGTGCTCAAATGTGTCAGGAATAGGATACAGGGGCTTGATCTGAGTGCAATGTACCACAAGAGGTCAGTGCAGATTCAATGGGCTGATGGGCCTCTTTCCACAATAGATTCCATTATTCTAAATATAGAGTGTAGCGTGCAGAAGAAAACTACTCAGCCCCTCATTGCCTGTGCTGGTGCTTTGGTAGAGCTACTGATTAATCTACTCTCCTACATTTTTCTCATAACCCTGTATTTTGTTCCCATCAAGAACTTATCCATTTGTTTTTGGAATGTCACCACTGAATCTGCTTCCACTCTATCAGGCAACACATTTGAGATGGGAATAGCTCACTGCATTTCAGTAATTTCCTCCTCACTTCTCCTTAAACCTATACCCTATGGATATAGATCCTTCACTGAATCTCAGTAGTGTTGTGGCACAGAAAGAGCCTATTCAGCTCTTTCTGTGCCATTGTATGTGCACTGGCTCTCCAAAAACCATTCTGACTTAGTGCCATTCTCCTATCTTTCCCCCAAACCTTTGCGTGTTGTTCTATTCAAATCATCATCAAATGCCTTCTATAATGCCTCTGTTGAACCTACCTCACTCCTGCCACACTTTTAAGCAGTGCATTCCATACCTGAATGATTCATGATATGAAAACGTTTCTTCTTTTGCAATGCATCCGAAATCTATGCCATCTCACTTTTAATTCTTTTACAAGTGGGAACAGATTCTTCCTACAAAGGGTTTATGCCCGAAATGTCGATTCTCCTGCTCCATGGATGCTGCATGACCTGCTGTGCTTTTCCAGCACCACACTCTCGACTCTGAGCTCCAGCATCTGCAGTCCTCACTTTCTCCGAGGTACTCCCTACCCACTCGATCCAATCTACTCATGGCTTTGAATATCTCGATTAGCTCTCCTCTCAGCTTTTTTCTCTCCAAGGAGAACAGTCCCAACTTTTTCAACCTATTCTCATCACTGAAGTTTCTCATTCCTGGAGCCATTTTTGGAAATTGCTTCTGCATTCTCTCCAGTGCTTTCACATTCTTCCCATGAGGTGGCACTCACAACTGTATACAGTACTCCAGCTGATGTCTAACATGGTTCATCTACAAATTCAGCATAACCTCCATGCTCTTGTACTCTATGCACCTGTTAATAATGCTCAGGGCACTATATGCTTTATTAATTCATCCCTCCACTTGTCCTGCCACCTTTAATGATCTAGGAGAAAGTGAGGACTGCAGATGCTGATTATCAGAGTCGAGAGTGTGGTGCTGGAAAAGCACATCAGGTCAGGCAGCAGCGAGAAGCAGGAGAATAGACGTTTCGGGTGTAAACCCTTCATCAGGAATTCCTTCTGATCTGTGCACATGTACACCCAGGTCCCTGTGCTGCTAAATCCAGTTTAGAATCAAACACCATTCTGCCACTGGGGACAGTTGCACCTTATTTACTCTAGCAAAATTCATTATGTTTTCAAACACTTTGATCAGAATTATATGTCACAATATGATGCATGATATTCTCATTTGGTAGATGGTATTGAATCATTAAGTCCCAGGCAGTTCTTGTTCAGCTTAGCTCAGGAGTTAGCAACCTGAATAAAAAGAAATGCCTTTCATTTAGCATTCAGCCCAAGGCACAATTACTCAGTACTGTTACTCAACAACCAGTTTTAAGGCAAAAACAAGATGGACTTAAATTTCAACCTTTTAAAAGTTTCTTTTTTAACCAAACTCTTGGTCAGCCAGTGACATGATTGTCACAAGTACAATGTTCATTAAAGTTCAAAGAAATGACACAAACCATTTAGTTATTGTCAAGCTGCACTCAATGAATCAAGATTGGGAGGCACGCAAATCCTCAAAGAGTACCACATGACCACAGAACTGAAGGATTCTGGTCCCAGCTGACGAAGCCTATCTTTGAAGGAAACAGGTATGACCTACAAAATGGTGCAGTTTTGATTTTACGTTAAGCCAAAGAGGTTGGGAAATAATTAACTTATAATTTAAGATTCGGAGATGCCGGTGTTGGACTGGGGTGTACAAAGTTAAAAATCACACAACACCAGGTTATAGTACAACAGGTTTAATTGGAAGCACACTAGCTTTTGGAGCGACAGTCCTTCATCACCTGATGAAGGACCGTCGCTCCGAAAGCTAGTGTGCTTCCAATTAAACCTGTTGGACTATAACCTAGTGTTGTGTGATTTTTAACTTTATAATTTAAGAACACTTTGTGATGTTAATGGGTTCAGATATTTTAAATTCACTTGTGGGATATGAACATTACTGCCTGAGCCTGCATTTACTGCCCATCCATAGTTGCCCTTGAGAGTGTTGGTGGTGTACTGCTGTCTTGAACCACTGCAGTTCCTGTGATTTAATAGTTTATGCATGAAGTCAAATATTGAACAGAAGGGTTGCAAATTTAAATTAAGGGCACTGCTGTTTGATTGTACTTGTGATATCCACTAGGTGTCAGGCATTGCATACAGAATTGGGTGAAAATCAAAAGGATGGAATCATTCCTCAGTTCAAACTGTTGCTGGTGCCAGAGTAAACTCATTTATATCTTTAAAAATAAAACTATGGTTCAAAATAATTCTACTTTTTTCATTTGTTCATGGGGTATGGTTGTCACTGGCCAGGTCAGTATTTATTACCCATCACTAATTGCTCTGGACAAGGTGGTGATGAGCTATTTTCTTGAACTGCTACAATCCATGGAGTACAGGGACACCCATGGTTGTGGTAAGAAGGAGATTCCAGGATTTTGATCCAGTCCAACAGAAATGATGACATAGTTCTAAGTTGAAATGGTAGGAGAAAGTGAGTACTGCAGATGCTGGAGATCAGAGTCGAGAGTGTGGTGATGGAAAAGCACAGCAGGTCAGGCAGCATCCAAGGAGCAGAAGAATTAACGTTTCGGGCGTAAGCCCTTCATCAGGAAATGGTGTGTGACTTGAAAGGGAATCTGCAGCTAGTATCTGCTGCCTTTGGCCTTCTGAATGGTCCTGGTTGTGGGTTTGGAACGTGCTAGGAAAGTCAAAGAGGGCTTGATGAGATCCTGCACAACGTATCTTCTCAATAGTGAAGGGAGTGAGTGTTGAAATTGGTGGATGGAACACCAAGATAGTAAGATGCTTTATCGTGGATGGTGCTGAAAATGTGTTGCTGGAAAAGCGCAGCAGGTCAGGCAGCATCCAAGGAGCAGGAGAATCGACGTTTCGGGCATGAGCCCTTCTTCAGGAATGAGGAAAGTGTGCCAAGCAGGCTAAGATAAAAGGCAGGGACTTGGGGGAGGGGCGTTGGAAATGCGATAGGTGGAAGGAGGTTAAGGTGAGGGTGATAGGCCGGAGTGGGTGGTGACGGAGGAGTCCAAGGACCTGCATGTCCTTGGTGGAGTGGGAGGGGGATTAAAGTGTTGAGCCACGTGGTGGTTGGGTCTGAAGATGCAAGCATATGAACACAAGCCGATTCTGAATAACCTTGTTCCAAGGCTGTGTTTGTGTTTTCCAATGTGCCACTAGAGAGCAATGTAGCCTCTATCTTTAGAAATTCTCTAACTAAGAGATATGTCAGAGGCTGGATTGTCCAAGTACCTGTATTTGTGGCTGTATCTGTGAATACTTTGAAATGACTGTTGTCCCAAATATATTTCTGACAACCTTCCTGTTCATTTTGTTTCTTTATTTTTCTGTCGCATCACCATCAAGCATTTGTAGCTATCCTTAATTACCCTTGAAATGAGTGAAATTTCAGATGGCAGTTGAAAGTCAACCACAATGTTGTGGGTCTGGAGTCACTTGTCGGCCAGATCAGGTAAGGACAGCAGATTTCCTTCCCTAAAGGACATTTGTGAACCAGTCTGGAGTCATAGCAAGCACAAAGGAAGATGGTTGTTGTGGCTGTGGGTCAGTTAGATCGGCCTCAGGACATCTCTGCAGGAGTTCCTTAGGGCAGTGTCCTAGGCCCAACCCTCTGTAACTGCTTCATAACTGACCATCCGTCCTCCTCCAGGTATGGATTTTCACTGGTGATTATAATATTCAGTACCATTTCCAACTCCTCAAGTACTGAAGCAGTCTGTGACCAGATGTGGAAACAGTTGGCCAACATTTAGTTTGGGCTGATAAATGTCATTGGGTAAGTAACATTCACACCACACACCTATCAGACAACAGCCATTTCCAAAAGAAGAGAATGTAACCATTGTCCCTTGACATTCAATGGTGTTACCATAACTGTCAATGTCCTGTGGGTTACCATTGACCAGAAACTTGTGGTGATGCTGAGACTTTAAGAGGTTATTTTGTCCTGGGTTTTTTTTTGAAGAGAGGTTGTAGGCAGAGGTGAAGACTGGCTACTGAAGACCTTTTGAGTAAACAGCTTGGGAGGCCCTGGGATTTTTTTTAAACAGCCCGAATGGATGTGGCCAACTCTCACAGATCCTGGTTTTGTTTTTTTCTGTAGCGTAAGAAACCTTTAGGGTCTCAAAGGAGTTGAAGCTTCAGTGAATGTCTCAGAATTTTCTCTTGAAGTTTTTTATCCTCCTGGATTGGAGAGCTGCATGTGAGAATTTTGTCTGAATTTGCCTTTTTCCCCAAAGGTGTGTTTTTAGGATGCCACTAAATTAGAACAGTTAATTAGTAACCGATACTGTATGTATTATCTGGTTATGTTTTCCAATAGTTATATTATTCTAAATTCCTCTTATTTTGATCATATTTTAACTATAGCACTTAAATAAATGGTGTTTTGCTTAACGTCCAGTAGTTTGACCAGTCACATCACATCTGGAATACGCACTTCACATCTACCTTTAAAATGAGAACAAGTTAGAGTTTAAACTACCTTCAAAAAATATTGTGAGGGGGTCTGACTGGTCCATAACAAACTGAACTGGACTATCTATATGATTACTGTGGCTGCAGGAGTTGGTCAGAGGCTGGGAATTCTTTGACAAATAACTCACCTCCTCACTTCCCAAAGGCACCATCCACAAGGCACAAATCAGGAGTGGGATGGAATACTCCTCACTTGCCTGGATGGGTGCAGCTCCAACAACACTTAAGAAGCTTGACACTATCCAGAACAAAGCAGCCCACTTGATTGGCACTACATCGACAAATATCCACTCCCTCCACCACCGACACTCTTTAGCAGCAGTGTGTACCATCTATTGGCACAGTGGCTCAGTGGTTAGCACTGCAGCCTCACAGCACCAGGGACCCGGGTTTGATTCCCATCTGGGGTGACTGTCTGTGTGGAGTTTGCACATTCTCCCCGTGTCTGCGTGACTTTCCTCCTGGTGCTCTGGTTTCCTCCCACAATCCAAAGATGTGCAGGTCATGTGAATTGACCATGCTAAATTGCCCATTGTGTTAGGTGCATTCGTCAGTGCTAAATATAGGGTAGGTGAATGGATCTGGGTAGAGAGTCGATGTGGATTTGTTGGGCTGAAGGGCCTGTTTCCATAATGTAGGGAATCTAATCTACAAGATGCACTTCAACAGCTCATGGCCTCGACAACAACACCTTCCAAACCCATGACCCTTTCCATCTAGAAGGACAGGGGTAGCAGATACATGGGAACACCACCTCCTGTAAGTTCCAGTCCAAGCTACTCATCACCCTGACTTGAAAATATATCACCATTCCTTCACTGTCACTGGGTCAAAATCCTGAAACTTGCCCTGTAATACCCCTGTGGGTCTCCTATACCACTGCAGTGGGTAAGAAAGAAACTCATTAACCTCTCCTAAATGGCAAATAAGGACAGACAATAAATGCTGACCAGTCAGTGATGTACATATCATGAATGAATTTAAAATAGAGGGTTTTAACAATAATTGGTGATAGTTGTCATGAAGTGTAGATTTTGGACTTCCAGATTTATTTATCCCAGAACATTAGCCTGGCTCTCTGGATGTCTTTCATTCACTCATGGGACATGGGTGTCATTGGCTGGCCAGCAATTATTGTCTATCCCCAGTTGCCCTTGTGAAGGGTGGTGATGAGCTGACTTCTTGAACTGCTGCAGCCCATGTGTAGCAGGCAGACCCACACAATGCCATTAGGGAGGGAATTCGAGGATTTTGACCCAGTGATAGTGAAGGCATGATGATGTATTTCCAAGTCAGGATAGTGAGAGATTGAAGATCCTTGTCCTTCTAGATGTAAGTAGTCATGGTTTGGAAGGTGCTATCAAAAGATCGTTGTTGAATTTCTGCAGTGCACCTTTTAGCTACTGCTGCTCCTAGTTGAGGGAGTGGATGCTAGTGAATGTGGTGCCAATCAACTGGGCTGCTTTCTCCTGGAGGGTTGAGCATCTGAGTGTTGTTGGAGGTGCACCCATCCAAGCAAGTGGGAAATTTTCCATCGCCCCTCCTGACTTGTGACTTGTAGATAATGGACAGGCTTTTGGGAGTCCGGAGGTGAGTTATTTGCTGCAGTATTCCTAGCCTCTGATCTATTCTTACGGCCATTGTGTTTATGTGGCAGGCCCAGATGAGTTTCTGGTCCCAAGAATGTTGATAATGGGGCTTCTGTGATGGTAACCCCATTAAATGCCAAGTGGTGGATTGTCTCTTATTGGAAATGGACATTGCCTGGCAATTGTGCCTTGGATTGGCAGAGCTCAAAATTGCACATGGGACCAGAGCTTGAACATTTCATAAGTAATGTTGGCTGTTGGATTGTGTGGGTTATGGCAAGGATTCTGGGTAATCCAAGATGGAGACAGGAAAAATTTCTGACTGTAAGAGCTGCTCCTTTTTTTGAGGTGTTTTAGGTGTTGGAGGTGATTTCCTCGAACTCCAGGAGCAGCAATTACTGTTTCATATGCTGTTGCATTGTTTTGGAACTTTGGAAAAAAAAGTCAAAACAACAGCAGTTTAAAAGGGAGAAGAGCAGACAAAGGAAGCACATGGTGAGGACAGTGCATGAGAGAGAGAGAACCTGCACAGTTACTGCCTTTGCTGTTTGAATTCGTGTATCACTGGACATTGGAGTGCATCTGGGAAAATTAATAAACAATGAAATTCACAATTAATCTTGGAGGAACTGTTGGGCGAAATTCACAGCACAGAATCAGATAAGTTAATTGTTGTTTTAAGTCTGTCCAAGAGAAAGGCTGCAGTAGTGAGTATAATGGAGTCTTTCTTGATTCTTTGTTTTTGGGGATAAGTCTCTTGATTAAACTTTAAATATAAGCCATAGTTATTAATTTAACCTGGGGCAGTGTTTGTAGAGGAATAAGACGGTGTTATTTTCTGGGTCTGTAGATTGTGAAGGAGCAAAAATGGCCTTTGCAGTGAGATGTGCTTCTTGTCAGATGTGGGAGATTAAAGAGAGTTTAAGGGTTACTACAGATTATATCTGCCATAAATGCTTTGGATGCGAATCTTATCAGATCGAGTGAATCGGTTGGAGAGACAGATAGAAGCGATGAGGAATTTGCAACAGCAACAATATGTGATGGATGGCAGTTATAGGAAGGGGGGAAA
>NC_057725.1:5423400-5452912 GCF_004010195.1 Chiloscyllium plagiosum
CGGAGGCTGAGAGGTGACCTTATAGAGGTTTACAAAATTATGAGGGGCATGGATAGGATAAATAGCAAAGTCTTTTCCCTGGGGTTGGGAGTCCAGAACTAGAAGGCATAGGTTTAGGGTGAGAGGGGAAAGATATAAAAGAGATCTCAGGGGCAACTTTTTCATGCAGAGGGTGGTACGCGTTTGGAATGAGCTGCCAGAGGAAGTGGTGGAGGCTGGTACAATTGCAACATTTAAGAGGCATTTGGATAGGTATATGAATAGGAAGGGTTTGGAGGGATATGGGCCGGGTGCTGGCAGGTGGGACTAGATTGGGTTAGGATATCTGGTCGGCATGGACGGGTTGGACCATGCTGTACACCTCTATGACTCTATGACTCTAAATGTGGGAGCATCATTACACTTTGCTGACATTCAGAGAAATTTTCCAACCATGTTCGAGATGAGATTCTCACAAAGCAGCAGCAAGATGCCTATTAACAGGGAATACTGCATGTTAACAGGTTTATCATCTCAAAAGCACATCTGATTAATATGCAGCTTCCTATCCTATCATCCACTGTGTGGAAACAAAACCTTGACAATTCCTGACATAAACAACCTGGTAACTTGTGTTCAAGGCTACTACTTTGTGGTCTTGACTTGGTATCTTCACAATTTTTGATTCCATTTTCTGTGTTCTTTTTCCACCCATAGTATGTATTTTAATCATGATTGAGTGTGTATGTTCAAGTTAAAGATATATAGATTGGAAATCCTTTCTTTGTTCTTTTTTTAATGAATTCATTAACTGGATGAGGGTGTCGCTGGCTGGGCCAGCATTTGTTGCCCATCCCGGAGGGCAATTAAGAGTCAGCCACATTGCTGTGGTTCTGGAGTCACACGTAGGCCACACCAGGTAAGGATGGCAGTTTCCTTCCCTCAAGGACATTAGTGAACCAAATTGGTTTTTCCGACAAAACAGCAATAGATTCGTGGTCACCATTAGACCTTTATTTCCAGCGTTTTATTGAATTTGAATTCCACCACCTGCCATCGCAGGATTTTAACCCAGGTCCCTTGAGCAATAGCTTGATCTCTGGATTAATACCACTCAGCCAACTTGGCAAACTTAAGTATGCTACAACAGAATTTTTTTTACTATTGTGAAAAGGACGGGATTTAAATTGCTTTTGTTGTGGGTCACAGTTAGTCAGGTAAATTGGGTTTTGGTGATCTCATTGGAATTTTTACATATTTGGACATTTTTGTCATAACTTGTGGAATTGTGTGGCATGAATATTGATGAACTAATCCCAATTAACTTATCACTGATGTTCAGGGCCTCTTTTCAACATATAAGAACATAAGATTGGATGTGGAGTTATGTAAATTGTAAATCGAATCATCGGGCACAGAAACAGACCCTTCAGTCCAATTGGTCCATGCCGACCAAATTTCCCAAACTAAACTAGTCCCACTTACCTGCATTTGTCCCACATCCCTCTAACATTCCTTATTCATATACCTATCCAAATGTCTTTTAATTGTTGTAACTGTACCTGCATCTACCATTTTCTCTGGCAGATTATTCCACATACGAACCACACTCGGTGTGAAAAAGCTACCCCTCAGGTCCCTTTTAAATCTTAAAAACTGAAAGAACTGCGGATGCTGTAAATCAGAAACAAAAACAGAAGTTGCTGGAAAAGCTCATCAGGTCTGGCAGCATCTCTGAAGAGAAATCAAAGTTAACGTTTTGGGACCGGTGACCCTTCCTCAGAAGCACTGATTAAGTCCTGAGGAAGGGTCACCGGATCCGGAACATTCGCTTTGATTTCTCTTCACAGATACTGCCAGACATGCTGAGCTTTTCCAGCAACTTCTGTTTTTGTTCCCTTTTGAATCTTTCTCCTCTCACCTTTAAAAATATGCCCCCTAATTTTGAACTCCCCCACCCTAGGGAAAAGACCTTTGCCGTTTACCTTATCTATTCCCCTCATGATTCTGTAAATCTTTGCAAAGTGTCCCCTCAGCCTCCTGCAGTCAAATGAAATTCCTTGTAACTCAAGCCCTCAAGTCCCAGCACCACCCTGGTAAATCTTTTGTAAACACTCTTCGCTGGTTAAAAGAACAGACACTAGGTTTCTCATGCTGGTATAAGATGGAATTTGAATCAGGCAAAACTTCCTGCAGTTGGAAGAAATATCACTCTCGAACTGCAAGACTTACCAAAAGCCAGGCTGATAGATTGGGCAAATAAATTCAAAGTGAAATTGCCTGCACAAGGCAGAGATAATTGGTAAAGCATTTGAGCTTTGCAAAAACACAAGAGATGCCAGATGCACCACAGAGTGAGGCATTGGAGCCCATTAAGATTCATTGCAGTTAAAGCAGCTTGAGGACAAGAAAAAAAATGAAGCAACATGAGATAAAGTGGGAATTGAAAAGAATGGAAAGGGAAATTGAGATGAAGACAAAACTAGAAATGCAAAGACTTTAGCTTGAGGGCAATGGTAGCACATCAGGACAGTGATGGGGAATCAAAACCAAAAGCAAAAATTGCTAGAAAAATCAGCAGGTCTAGCAGCATCCGTGGAGAGAAGTCAAAGTTAATGTTTCCGGTCCAGTGACCCTTCTTCTAATAGTGATAGGGAATGCCAGCTTAAAAGGATTCAGTTCAATAAGGAGACCTCTGGTGTTGACTGAAGGCTCTGATGTAGAAAAGTCTAGTTATGATCTATTGTATAGAAAGGAAAGGTTTAGTATTTAGTAAAGCAAAGAACTGCAGATGCTGGAAATTTAAAAGAAACACTGAAATTGCTGGAGAAACTCAGCAGGTCTGGCAGTATCTATGAACAGAAAACAGAGTTAACATTTTGAGTCCAGTGTGTGACGATGCTATCACTTTAAGAAGTTGGCTTGCCCTGGTTTTCTCTTGAAAAGAGGTTGTAAAGCAGAGGTGATGAGTTGTCTCTAAGTAAACAATTTGTGGGTTTTTTTTCTTTAAAGTTGGAATAATGGAAGCAGTCTGGGTGTGGCAAGCTCCCACAGACCAGGCTTTCTAGTTTTCTTGGTTTTTAGGTTTTGTTTTCAGCAGAAGTCTTTGGGGTCTCAAAAGAGTTGGAAGCTTCGATGAATGTCTCCTAGCTGCTACTTTCTCAGAATTTTCTCTTGATGTTTTTTTCATCCTGGTTTGGAGAACTGCATGTGAGAATTTGTGTCTGAATTTGTCTTTCTGCCATGTTTATGGGATGTTACTATAATGGAACAGTTAATTAGTAGTAGGTACTGTATCAATGATTTGGTCATGTTTTCTAATAGTTAAGTTATTCTAAATTCCTCTTTCTTTTGTTTGCATGTTAACTATAGTATTTAAATAAATGGTGTTTTGCTTAACGCCGAGCAGTTTGACCAATCACATTGCATTTGGAAAACCCACTTTACATCTACTTTTAAAATTAGAAAACGTTCGGGTCTAGGCTACCCTCTTAAAATATTTTGAGTGGGGGTGGGGTCTGGCCTGGTCCATCACAAGTGACCCTTTTCCAGAACTGTTGGTTGCTGGGTATTTATTACTGAATGGGAGTGAGAAGGCAAAGGAGTGAGCAGATAGGTGGAGACCGAGCCTAGAGAATGAGGAAGTATTTGACAGTCACAGGAATGGCTGATAGTGAACCAGTGAAGAAGAAAGGTTGATCTTGGGATGATGAATGGGTGAAAATGAATTGGCTGTGCTAAAAGTACTCCATGTCATTGTAGGGTCTGGAATGTGGGGTTGGGGTAAAGGACATGAAAGAAGGTGTTCAGTCTCTAAAGTTACTGAACTCAATATTGAAGGCTGCAGTGTTCCCAGGTGGCAAATGAGATGCTGTTCTTCCAGCTTGCACTGAGCATCACTGGAGCACTGCAACAAGCCTGAGGCAGAGATGTTGGCCAGGGAATAGGGTAGTGTGTTCAAGTAACAGGCAGCTGGAAGTTCAGGGTCGTTCTGTAACAGTTCTGTGACTCTGCAACACTATGATTCTGTGAAGTTTTAACTACAACCAGGAAACTGGAGGTAAAAGCTGATATGAGTGCAGGTGAGGTGAATATGGCAGGTAGGGGATAGAAGGGATTTTGTCAAAAGTAAAGATAACTAATTTTGCTTCAAATGATTCAGCTAAACCCATAGCTTTGTTGAGAGACACAGGAGACATTCCACTTCTTTCTTTGTTTCGGTTCTTGTTGAATTTACAATAAAAAGAAATTTCTTACTAATGCTGAAAAAAAGCTGTAAAATTGCTTTGATTCGGGGTAGTAGTGGTTTTGGTGACTGATGGGGAACTTTATCCATTTTATGATGATGTGTGGAGCAGTGAAGTATAGTAACTATTCCCATTTATATAATGACAGAACTAGCTTATCGTGATTCATACATGAGGACACCCAGATCCCTCTGCATCTTGGAGCTCTGCAATCTCTCGATATTAGATAGTATGCTTCTTTTTCATTCTTCCTGCCAAAATGGACACGTCCACATCTATCAACATAATACACCATTTACTACATCTTTGCCCAGTTAGATGATATATCGATATGTCTTTTGTAATCTATTTATATCTTCCTAACAACTTCTTTCTTATCTATTTTGATGACATCAGCAAATTTGATAACCTCACCTTCCATCCCTTAACCTTAGTCATTTCTATAATTGTATTCAGTCAGATCCCAGCACTGATGCCGGTCATATTTTGCTAACATGTAAAAGGCCTTTGCTCTGCTTCCTGTCAACCAACCAATTTTCTAACCATCCTGTATCATGAGCTTTTATGCAGCTTTGGTGCGGCACATTATCAAATACAATGTGGAAATCTAGTTATAATACATTCTGTTTACTCACACCATACTACCTCCTCACAAAGAACAGCAATAATTTGGTCGAATATGATTTCCATCTCTCATCTATTCGTGGAGGCAGTTCAAAGAAGGTTCACTTGGATGATCCCCAGCATGGAGAGGATTGTTTTCTGAGCAAATGTGAACAGATTGGGAGTCTACTCACTGGAGCTTAAAAGAGTAAGGAGATCTCATTGAACATATAGGATTCTTACAGGGCTTGACAGGGTCAATGCTGAGAGGATGTTTCCCCTCATGGGAGAGTCTAAGACCAGACGGCATAACCTCACAATAAAGGGGTGACAATTTAGTCTGAGATGAAAAATAATTTCTTTTGACCTCCATGCCATAGAAAGCTGTGGGGGCAAAGACCTTTTATAAAATTAAGACTGAGATAAATTCTTGATCAATAGATGAATCAAGAGTCACAGGGAAAATTTTGCAAAGTGGATGTGAGGAATGTTGGATCAGCCATAATCCTATTGAATGGCAGACCAGACTTGAGGGGCTGAATGGACCACTCTTATTCTTATTTTTATTAGCACTAAAAAGGACCTTGCTGAAAAGATTTTTTGATTCATAGATTCCAGTATAACTGAAAATCAAGATCAATGCAGAATCTACACTGGCATGATTATGGTTTTCTATTCACTAGTCCATGTAACGTATACAACCAAAACCTAATTTCTGACTAAATCAGATATCTTGAAGTTTATTAACAACCAACTTTGTACACATCTGATATTTCAGACTAACATTTACAGTCTGTGGGTATATGCTTACTTAGATTATTATTATACTACATCACACAAACCATATAATTTTAATATTTTGTTTTTTTTAATTGTGGGCAAAAATGAGGAAAAAGCTGTTTTAAAAAGCAAGGTTTGCTGAATGGGGTGAAAGCAAGTAATTTGATACTCAGTGTGAACACTATCTAAAATGCCAGTGTGTGATCTTGCATGATGCTTGCTTGCTTCCTGTCCTGGCCAACCCAAATATGCAGGTGACAATATGACAATGATAACACATGTTGATCATTTGGGTCAATGGGCTGAGGAGTGGCAGGTGGAGTTTAATTTGGATAAATCTGCAGTATTTGATAAAACAAACAAGGGCAGGACTTATACAAATAATGGTAGGGTACTAGGTAGTGTTGTAGAACAGAGAGACCTAAGAGTTCAGGTACATAATTCTTTGAAATTTGTACAATAGGGAGACAGAGTGATTATGAAGGCGTTTAACATGCTTGCCTTCCTTGCTCAGACCTTTGAGTATTGGAGCTGGGATATCATGTTGAGGTGTTACAGGATATTGGTGAGACCGCTTCTGGAGTACTGTGTGCACTTCCGGTTGCCCTGTTACGGGAAGGATATTATTAAACAGGAGAAGTATTAAGAAAAGATTTGCCAGGATGTTGCCAGGAATGAGTTACAAGGAGAGGCTGAATAGTCTGGACTTTTTTCACTGGAGCATCGGAGGTTGAGGATGACCTTAATAAAATCATGAGGGGCACAGGTAAAGTGAATAGCATTGGTCTTTTCTCTAAGGTGTGGGGGTCCAAAACTAGGGGGCGTACCTTTAAGATAAGTGGAGAAAGGTTTAAAGTGGACATGAAGGGCAACTTATTTTACACAGAGTCATTTGTGTGTGGAATGAACTCCAGAAGTAGTGGTGGATGAAGATACAGTTACAACTTTTAAAATACATTTGGATAAGTACATTAATAGGAAAGATTTGGAGGGTTACAGGCCACGTTCTGGAAGGTGGGATGAGTGGGAATATGGCCAGCATAGACTAGTTGGACCGAATGGTCTGTTTCTATGCTGTATGACTCTATGACTGTATGTTTATTTGTTTCCATTTGCTTTGGAAGTTGCCCTTTTAATTCCAAACAGTGCGTTATTGCCTCGTGGGCCGCAGTTGGTCTTTTTTGAGATACTGGCTCATGTTCAAAAGCAGGTCAAGGGATAATCACTAACCAGTGTTATGGACTAGACCATACCCCCTTAAAATATTTTAAGAAGGTAGCCTAGACCCTAACTTTTTCTTATTTTAAAGGTAGATGTGAAGTGAATATTCCAGGTGTGATGCAGCTGGTCAAACCACTCAGCTTTAAATACAACAGAATTTATTTAAACACTACAGTTGAAACATGAACAAAAGAACACCAAATTTAGAATAACTTAACTATTGGTAAACTTAACCGACCTGACACAACAAATTAGCTAAGAAACTGTTCCAATTCCCATAACATCCCATAAGCGTACCCCTTGGCAAAAGATAAATTCAAACACAGGTTCTTACAGGCAGGAGGGATTTCAGAGAAAAGAAAGTCAGTCAAGAATCATCTGCTGAAGCTTGGAAACCTTCTCTAGGCAATAGCAGCTTCTCACTGCTACAATTAAATCAAACTAAGAAAAACCCTAAACTGGGAGAACTGTCCATTCCCCTTCCATTGTTAAACTAGATTCTTTCCAGACATTTCAACACCTCTGCCTTTATGACCTCTCTTAAAATAAAAAATCCAAGGACGAAATAACTTTGTTAAAGTGACAGCATAGTTACACCAGGGAGCTTCTTCATAATGGAACACCTTTACCAGTCATTCATGGGGAAAATGGGTTTGGTCCCTCATTTCAATAAAGCAGAGATTTATCTGGAAATAAGCATCGGGTCCTGATTATTCTCAGTCCCTGCCCATGCAGACACAGGTGATGTCCCCTCTCCTCACTGACCAACCAAGTCAAACAGAGATTTACATTGACTTTTTTTAGTTCAGTCTCCTGTGTTCTCTGTTCACAATGTGCTCTCCTCTGCACTTATTGCTTTGTGAAAAAACTCCATCCAGTCCCCAAGCATGATCCTGACTTTCTGAAGGCCAATCATTTTAATTCATCCCTTGCTCTCCCACTGACAGTTCTGTCCTGGGACTGCTACACTGTTCCAGACAAACTCAATTTGAAGAACAGCACCTCGTCTTTCAATAAGGCACTTTACAATACTCCCCAGCCCTGAATTCAACAACTTCAGCCTTAGACTTTGCTTCCACATTTTGTTTGTTTCCTTTACATGTTTTGGTTTTCATCTACTTCTGCTTTCAAACAGCACCAAACTCACTCTGAGCATGTCTTCTCTTTCTTTTCCCGCCCATTAGCACTCCCTCTGACCCTGCAAGATTAACTTTTGGAGATTGAAATCCAACAGAGAATTCAAAGACTGTATAGGGAAGTGGGAGAAAGCCGGGATTGGGTGGGATAGGGGGATTAGGATCTCACTGTATCTTTACTGCCACTGAACCCTGTGTTAATGCTGTGCTGGCTCCATGCACACCCCCGTCTGTCTCCAACTTTCAAACCAATTTTGCATCTAATTGGCTAGCTCTCTCTGGATCCCATGTGGTCTAACCTAACCAACCAATCGACCTTGTTGAGTGCTTGTTGAAATTTGAATTCAATAACAAGCTGAAATTAAAAGCTAGCCTAATTATGACTATGAAATTATTGTTGATTGTTGTAAAACCCCATCTGGTTCACTCATGTCCTTTAGGGAAGAACATCTCCCATCCTTAGATGATCTGGCCTATATGTGACTCCAGACCACAACAATATGTCTGACTCTTTACTGCCCTTAAATGGTCCTGCAAGCTATTAAGTTGTATCAAACCCATATGAAGTATAAATAAAAAGATTAAAATCTTATGTGGGGGTTTTACAGAGCAATCATGAACAATGGTTGCAGTGAATACTTCTCTCCAGGCAGTTAACTATTTCATGCCCTGGGACTCATGTTGGATTGCCATAATCATGGCTGCTCTTGTGCATGAAGATATTAACATGTGTGGTCCTAAGTCAGGTCATTCCATTTGTACATGGGAAGGATTTTAATTTCCAGATATTACTGCACTACTGTGGAGTGCATCCCTGTGCAATATGGGTACAATCAATATTCTTTTGAACCCTAGAGGATCATGCAACGTGGCTGCTGTTGTGGTTGAGAGGAATGCTTCGTTCCAAAGTTTGTGTGTTTAGCATGACTGAGCAGAACATCAGTCACCTTTGAAGACCTCTGCGGATTGAGTCACAGCTCATATTGTGATGCCCTCTGCTCCTACATGTAGCATCGAAATGGAGAAGTTGACTGTCACAGGAAGTCTGGTGCTACCCCCAAGGCCATTTGCTGTTCAGGAGTTGCCAGGGCTCAGTAACTAACTGAGTAAAGAAGCTCAGGCCTTTCTGTGTGAGGGACAGGAAGCTACATTATATCCAATACCCATGATCTCAAGAGAACTGTGGGGGCTGGCTGTTATTGTTAATTGTGTATCCTAATTGCTTGGGTGGCTGGAATGCGTATTCCACTCTCTCTCCTCTGATGTGATGCAGGGAATAAACTGGAGCTGGAAAGCTCCCAGTATATTTATTAATTTGGTTACACAATAAATTCAACATATTTCAAGAACAAGAGCACTTAATGGGATAGGACATATACCAACATTAAGTATTACCAAGGTAACTATTAAGGATCTCCTGTGCATTTTCTTTATCTGCTTTTCAACCACAAGTGTACAAACCTCCTCTGTGATTGCCTTCACTGGGTCCTAGAGCAATACTGTATGTCAGAGCTTGAGTGCACTGGGATTATACTCACCGGAATTCAGATGAGGAGGGGTATCTTATAGAAATATATAAAATTATGAAGGGAATAAATAATATATAAGCAGGGAAGTTGTTTCCACTGGCGGATGAAATTAGAACTATGGGCATAGTCTCAAAATAAGGGGGAAGCAGAGTTAGGACTGAATTGAGGAGGAACTTATACACCCAAACAGTTGTGGATCTGTGGAATGCCCTGGGTTTAGATCAGAGTGGTGCTGGAAAAGCACAGCAGGTCAGGCAGCATCTGAGGAGCAGGAAAATCGATGTTTCGGGCAAACGCCCTTCATTGAAACGTCGATTCTCCCGCTCCTCGGATGCTGCCTGACCTGCTGTGCTTTTCCAGCACCACTCTGATCTCCAGCATCTGCAGTCCTGACTTTTGCCCTGTGAAATTCCCTGCCCAGTGTAACAGTTGAGGCTACCTCATTGAATGTTTTTAAGGCAAACAAAGATAGATTTTGAACAGTAAAGGAATTAAGTGTTATAGTAAGCAGGTGGGCAAGTGGAGCTGATTCCACGAAAAGATCAGCCATGCTCTTTTTGAATGGTGGAGCAGGCTTAACAGAGAAGGTGGCCTACTCCTGCTCCGATCTCTTATGTAACTACAACCTGCAAAGTGAACATCACACTCAGCAGATTGCAGAGACTGGGACTTAGTTTATGCCATCAGCTCTGTTGCTAAGTGTTAATCTTACTGCTCTCACTAAACTTAACCACACAATTTAATGTTCCCAATAAAAGCAGAACACTACGCATATTAGAAATCTGAACCAAGCACAGAAAGTGCTGGAGAAAGTCTGGCAGCATCTGTGAACACTAACAGATTTAAGTTTTAAGTCAAACATAACTCTTCTTCAGAACCTCTTTAGCACATGCTTGAGTGAAGTACTAAGGTGCAAGTTTTGTTAAATAATGTTACTTTTATTGCTATTTTGGATACATAAAACAAACTTAATTTTCTCCTAAAGGTGCATGGGATTCATGAAACCTTACTGACATAACAAATTATTTTACCTGACTGTCTGAGCTCAGTGTTAGTTTTAAATCAAGGTGAATTGTTTTTTGTCAAGCAAAGGTACTTAGGGATATGCGCCTAAGTCAGGTATATGGAGTTCAGCCACAGATCAGCCATGCATTTACTGAAAGGCAGACAGGCTGAAAAGGACAGAAACGCCGCCTCCTTTTGCTTTGAAAGTTTATTTTCTCTGTTTCGTTTCTCCTGATCACATGGACTCATCAGGCTGCCTTTGGGATGAGTCATTGAAACAAAATAATAAAAAGGGCTCTGCCAGACACAAGCTGTCTTTTTTAGTCACATCTCATAATACAAAAGGTTTGTGATATAAACATTATGCATCTATACACTGCTGATACAAAATAAAAACTTTTATAAGTTATGACCTCAAGTCTACATTTGCAAGTTAAGTCATTAAAAAAAGTTGGCAAATTTTCAATTCAAGTCTACTCAAACTATAGGTATAAGTCATTCACAATAATCTTGGTATAAAATATTCACACAACTTGTCATTTGTACAAAAAGCAAACTGTATACAGGTTATTGAAGCTGCGCAGACACGACATCTCGGGCGGAGAAACGTTTGCATTCCCCTCGCTTCCTCCGTGAATATCGAAAATGTCCATTAGCAAAGTGAGCTGGAGGAGCCGGGGGTTTATGAGACGGTTATTTCCTCCTCTTTGTCCTCCTCTCCTGAGAAGTACGTGTGGGGGTCAGTGCGTTGGTGTGATAACAGGTGAAGGTGTGTGTCCATGTTATCCTTGTACCCTGGCGAGTGACATATGGAAGATTTGGGACTGTCCCTGTAGCTGGTCTCCTCCTCGTCCCCGGAGAGGTGCCCACAGGGTGACTTCTTACCCACGTCGCTGAGGTCAGGGTGAGGGTTTAACTTTGTGGGTAAGGTTTGTTCTCGGCAGCCCCCAGCAGACAGCAGCTCCCTTTCTTTCGAATTTCTCCACTTCATTCTTCTATTCTGAAACCAAATCTTCACCTGGTCAGGAAAATCAAAACAGAAAGTAACAGAGACAATAAATGGAGGTGAAGGTGCTCCTGGGAGGCGAAGCTGCTGAAGGCGAGAGAGAATGGAGGAAATCTCAATTGGAAATTTACCTGGGAGTCTTTCAGTCCCAACTTGGCTGCCAGTTTGCGTCTGTCGGGCTTACTGATATACTTCTGTTTCTGAAACATCTTTTCCAAAGCTTTCCGTTGTACGTCCGAGAAAACAGCCCGGCGTAGCATCCCTCTCCTGGGTTTGCCCCGAGTGGCCAAGGACCAAGAGAAAGTCCCAGGGATAGGCACCACTGAGGAAGAAACTGTGCAGAAATATCGCCATCAAATACTCCAGGAAGGAAGGGTTGAGAAACAACTGGCCGCTTTCACCAAACAACCTGGGGAGACCTCTGAGGAACATAGGAATAGGAGGAGGTCATCCAGTCCCCAACCCTGTTATATCATTCAGTGGCCTAACTCCATTTACCTGCCTTTAGCTCATATCTCTTATTGCTGTTCTGAACAAGGGTCACTGAACCCAAACATTAACTCTGCTTTTAAACTACCGACTTTACTTTTAACTCCTGCAATTTCTGTTTTTGTCCCTTTATACCTATGCTAAATACAAACATCTCTCAGATGTAAAATTAACAACCAGCATCCATCACCATTCATGGAAGGGAGTTCCAAACTTCTCCCATCCTTTGGGTGTAGCAGTACTTCCCAACATCACTCCTGAACTGTTTGGGGCAGATCATGGAATTCCTTCACTAAGGGCATTGAGGGTCAATCTGCAGCAGCGGTTGAAGGAGACAGCTCACTCTCAAGGGCAACTAAGGATGGACTATAAATGTTGAGCCCAGCCAGTGACACCCAAATATGAATAAAAATTACCTGACTATGCTTCCTAATTCTAGAATCTCCAGCCAGTGGAAATAGTTTAACTATCTCCCAAATCTTTTCCTGTTAATATCTTGAAGACTTTGATTAGATCACCCCTTAACCTTTTAAATTCTATAGAGGATAGGGTGCAATGCTAGGTGACTGAGTTATAATTACACTGAAACCTTGTGAAATGTACGTTGGACTCACACTGACACGAGTCTTTCCTGTTGAACGGATTAGTCCAACTTCAACTAACAAAAAAACAGATATTGCTGGAGAAACTCAGCAGGTCTGGCTGCACCTGTGGAGAGAGAACTACCAGGTCAGGTCACCTTTAACGTTTTCTCCCTCCACAGATGCTGCTGAGTCTCTCCAGCAATTTCCATTTTGGTTTGTTTCAGATCTCGGTTTTTTGTTTTGTTTTAAGCCCCACTTTATACTGGCTCTGCATAATTCCAAAGGTCGCTGCGGAGCTGAGACTTAGAGCTTTGAAGTGCACAGTATTCGTTCGGAATGTTGTTGGCTCGCGTTTCGTGTGAAGTGGGCCCGTCCCTGAACACTTTCGCTGGTTTCAAATGGTCTTGGTTCGCGATTTTGAAAATAAAAGGGCAAGTTTCTCTTGATGACCGCCATCAGCAGCCAGGAATTCTAATGAAGCGTGAATGGCAATTGTCCAATAATGAACTGCCTTGGCAGAAAAAGACTGAGGACAGGCTGCTGAAGCCTTGCCTTAATAGCACAATAAAAATAGCAATTCACACTTCCACAGAAGTTTGTCATCGCGCTTTATATCCCTCTCTCTTAAAAACAGGTTCAATAAATGGGGATTTAAAATTCTTGTTCAAATAATTCTCCAGGTTTTTTTTGTTGTTGAAACGTTTGAAGGAAAGGGCGTCCGACAGTTTGGACCAGCCTTGGCTATCTCCCTGTTTGAGATGTCAATCTCCTGTCACACCCTGGCGGTGCCAATTTCATATTATTTTTTTTTAAATAGGATTTTGTTTGATGAGAAATGGAATGACCACATCGGATGCTGGACAGTGAAAATTTCCTCAGGAAATTCCAGTTTAAGGAGTAATATAAACTTACCACAAGTGCAAAAATTCCAACTGAAGTCCAGGATAAAAAAAAGTAACATGACTTAGAGCGAGTGAACAATTAGCCTCAATTTGTCCTTGTGCACGCTATACATTAAGCAGACAAACTTCAAATGCCAAATCACGTTTGATGTTGTTTCTCCTTCTAACTATGAAGCAGTTCAGCAGAAAGCACTCCCTCTGCATTTAGATTCGGTTCAGTCCTCTGTGCCAATGAATTGAATTACTTCCAAATTGTTCACAGAAACCTCCCGTGGAAATAATAAACTGCACTGTTCATTTTTAGTTTTTAAAAAAAGACTTTTGCTGAGGTTTTTGGAGATTGTGTGTTTGTGTTGGGCGGAGGAAGGGGGGTGGAAGATGTGGTGTCACCGCTGGTGCTAAGACTGCGTGTGGTTGCTCCAAATGAAGCGGAGATTGGTCATGGGTCTCAGAGAGTTGTTAGGGATCATTTGTGAGCTGTAGCGCTCTGTGGGAAAACTGCCGCGGTAAAGACAAGCCGACAAGCGCTTCTGAGAATGGGCCCGCCTCGAACTTACTGCGTGACAATTCCTGCTAATTTGTAGATCATGGATTGAGTGCATAGTGTCAACCGTCACTGCGTGTGCTAAATAGAGCGTCAAATAACCGAGACTGATTTCTAACTGTTGTACTTTTAACAACCTCTGAACTGCACTCATACCCCCCAGGGACGGCCTGCGAAATATCGATTAAAGATGCGTGAAACAAAGGGAGCCCCGGGGCAAGGCTGGGGAGGTGCAGGATGCGAGGGACCCACCTGGTAAGTATGAGGAGCGGAGGAAGGGCTGGAAAGTGCCTTCAAAGTAAGGGAAGGACAATGTCTTCGGCCTGGAGAGTCCCTGCATCAGCGGATGGGGCGTTTCTGTAAGCGAACACACAGGGTGGAGAGTCAGACTGAGAGAAGAAGAACACGTTTCTGCTCGAGTTGCTCAGGGGTTTTGCTATCCACCCTGCAACAGGTGGGGATTAAGCAGGTCTGTTTCTGTTTACAGGCAAGGGGCAACATTATACAATCAAAGGCGAACAGCGACTTTCTAACACACTGATAGATAGAGGTGTCTGATGACCACCACGGACACAATGGGCCAAATGGCCTTAGTCAGTAGCTAAAAACTTTATTTTTAATTCAACACTGACAAGCAAGCTGGACCTTCTGGCCCGAAGTTGGAAACATTACCACCAAGCCACAAAGATCCTTAAAGTCACGGAAAGAATTTAGGGAATTTGGTGCCATATTTGAATACACTTTGACCTTCTTCGACGGTATATGGATATTTCGATCATGCTACTTTCAATACACTGAAATAACAATGTGCTGTAATTATTAATTCGTCTGATATTTTATCGTGACAACTGTCTACTGCATTCAGATATCCTCAGGTTTTGAGATCACACAAGTAACATTACAAAACTGACAGGACTTGAAGGGACAGTTCTGAACAAAGCGCTTAGGAATAATCGATTCACTTTACCTTATTTGCAAATTCGGACATACATTTCGGGAACATTGCTGACGTTTAAAAAAAAACATGATCACATCAGCTAAAAAAAACTAGCACAGAAAGTCAACTTTAATTAAACCTGTTTCTATGTAATTAGAATAATCAATTTGCGATGAACTTACTCCCAAAACATTGCAAACAAAAAGGGCTTGCTATAAACCTGGATGGGGGAAATTCGGAGTTTACTACAAGTTAGTTCTATTCAGCGGATTTAAGGACTGACAGTGCAAGATGGGATTACTCACCGGTTCTTGGAGTTGAAGAAAGGATAGCGTGAACACCGAACTTGAGGTGACTCGAATCGTTTCTAGGAGAAACGGCAGGGAGCGGGGAACAGCTGCCGCCCGGTCCCGAGCTGCCCAGGCTGACCTGTTCGGGTGACACCGGGCCGGAGTTCCCCGGGAGGCTGTGAGTCACAGAGCGGGGTACGTAACCGCTTGGCCGACTGATCCTCAGCAAGTCCTCCACTAGGAAACTGGCCCCGACTGCATGCGAGGAAAAGGCGGATTGCAGAGACTGGGGCAGAGTCAGAGTTGGGGTCGGTCGCAGGAGGCCCGGATACATGGCTGAAGGGGCAATGACACTGGGGAACATCATTTCTGCAGCAGGACAGGAGGAGAGAGAGGGGGCTGGGGTGGGGGGGAGTATGAAGAGGGAGGGGTGAGTTTAAAAAACCTTTCAATCAGCCCTGTTCGACAAAGTGCTTTTTAAAAAAAAAACTGCTTTCAGTCGGATCCAACTAGAACTGTCTACTATTCTACCATCTCCCCCTCCTGCATGGGCTGTTATATAGTGGACCGACGGGTTAAGTCCGTTCAGATGTGCAGCACTCAGACAACACTCAACAGAATTCCCCATATGAGCTTTTCTTACCCCGCGCTCCTGGCTCGCCCATTGGCTCATTGGGCCAATTTGGGATTGGATTAGACTTCATAAGCAAGCAATCACAATGAAACTTCAACAAAGAAAGTGGTGGTCATTAATTCTGAATACTGACCGCTTCTTTTGAATAGCCCGCTGAAGGATTTGAGTGGGTTTTGTTTGGGTGCGATGCACACAGGCTAATTAAAAGACAATTCTCCAAGTTCCCAATGACATTTTCCTCGTTTGAAAAGAATTATGAAAAGAAAGCACTAAATTTATTTGCTAGTCCCGCTGTGCCTACAAAACTGGCCAATAAATATTCATCTCCCTCACACCATAATCTCCTTGTGAAAATTGCATAGTTCTGGCCAGAGGGAGACGTTTAAACTGCAGACTGTTCTCAAATCATAAAGTAAGTTACTTCTGTGTGTTTAGATATGAAAGCTAGTCACTAATGAAACCAAAACATAATAAAATTAAGCTAGGATGGTTTAACCTTGAACCATTTCGTAGTTAAACTAATATAATACATGCATCTTGTTTGTCATGCTGTATTCTACAACTAAGTGAATCAGTTAATTTAGAGTAATACAGATGATGTCAAAAGCAGCATTTAGGATACACACACGTGGGAGAAGTTACGATTTGAGATTGTGGCAATTACTTTGCCTGACTCTGCTGAAACTTCAGCGCGAATGCTTTGCCACACAAAACACAGATTTTAGATACAATGCACTCTATTAAAAAAGTGTTAATTTGCAACATATGGTGGAGGGGGACAATGCTTAGCGTGTCTTGCGTGTTTAAAGACATTTGAATAAACAGTTAATACGTTTTAGAACGGCGCGCTGCCTTTCTCAAGAACAAAACCCTATAATCCATGATTCCAAAATCGATCAAATTGCTCTTCAGCTCGCTAACAGATGTGCAGAATATTATATTCGAGGGAAAAAAAGTCCCCTAATCTTCTAATATGCAATGAAAGTGGGCAACTGACACATTATCCCATTAACCGCGGTAACTGCATCAATCCATCAGCTGTTCTTTCCCCTTATTTACTTAACACAATACTTCAAAAAAATCGTATTAGCCGACTTTCAGCAGCTTTATTTCTTCGTTCCTTTCCCCATCCTGTCTCGCTGCCCAGTAGCCTGCCTCAGCTGTAGGTGATCCGCAGGTTTCTTCCCTGACCTAACTGCAGACAAAAAAATAGTACTTGCGCAGTTCGGACCCCATACACCCGGAGAAATAAAAACTGTGGCTGAACTTGTGGAACCCCGAGGAGCTCCTACTTTAGTTTGAAATGCGAAAGTACTTTATAATGTCACTGCAATCACATTCCCGATCCACAATCCCATTATGAGTTGGACAGCGTTTAACTGAGGACCAGAGTTTATACACTTAACTGCACACACCCTGCAAACTACATACTGGGCAAAGCGTTATTGCAACTCAAGGTCGGGTTGATTGTAAATGAAATATTGAGGCTGTGGTCGGAAAATGATAGGAGATGGAGAAATCTTTTTCAACACTCTAAGTTGAATGTGAATTTTCTACCACACAAAATTAGGGCTTGGATATTATAGAGTCACAGAGGTGTACAGCATGGAAACAGACCCTTCGGTCCAACCCGTCCATGCCGACCAGATATCCCAACCCAATCTAGTCCCACCTGCCAGCACCCAGCCCATATCCCTCCAAACCTTTAGCTGGAGAATTTGGATCCGTTTTACTGAACGGGGTGGGAGGGGTGGGGGGGGGGGGGGAGCCGTTTTCCGGTTAAATTGCACTAGCGTTAACTATCTGGGATAGTCCATGGGTACGAATCACCCTATTTTGTAACCCCCACGACGTTACTACCATAGACAGATTATGTCTCAAAATAATGTTAGGAAATAGTGCTCTGAAGAACTTTAAGGACCAGTATTGGTTAAATTCTGTGTGCTGAAGGATCGAAGGTTCCTATGGTGCAGTGGCATGTGTCCCTATCCCCAAGCCAAGAGCTCAGAGTTCGAGTCCCACCTTTTTCAGAGGTGTGCTGTTTGCGTCTGTATAGCTCAATAAGATATCGATAAGATCGTGCTCACTCCTCGTGCTGCACTCCCACCCGAATCCTGCCAAGTATAAACTGCATTGGCGAATAATTATTAAACAGGCTACTTAAATACAGCGTCCTCTCTCCAGATGACTTTCGGCTGAGTTAGACACAGCTCGAGTTTGTAGTCGGGTTGTGAAAGATATGATAGATTTACACAGAGAGAATTGGACTGGAAAATCTGGGTCGTCCTACAGGATGGAGAAATCATTTTCCAGCACTTTTAAAAACAATTATGCGTGAAGATAGGAGAGGGAAGAGAGAGAGAATCAGTTTATTTTCGCGACCCCCCCCCCCCCCCCCAATCCACCAGCATTGTTTGAGCCTGATTAACATCTGAACCGGCCACTGACTCTTGAATGAGCGATTCCGTAACAACTTTCCGTTAAAACAAGGTCGAACTGAAAAACAAATTGTGGCAAGTTCATTTTGAAATGCTTCGATAAGCAAACGACTTCGGGATGTGACCGATAATAGTCCAGACGGTAAAAGGTGATTGACGCCAATTAATTTTAAAATCCTGAAACGGGGACGGTGGACCAGGAGAGAACATTAATCGAAGGCGACAACGGGGTTTTTCTGGGCCAGTGGCAGTGCCCCTACCTCTGATTCAGGGAGGTCGAGTTCCAGTTCCATCTGCTCAAAATTGAGTGGTGGCAGCTCTGAACACGTCGATTGGGTTTTTAGATGAGATTAAATTAGATTAGATTCCCTACAGTATGGGAACAGAACAGAACATTCGGCCCGACCAGTCCACACCGACCCTCCGAGGAGTAACCCACCCAGACCCATTTCCCCTTCAATGATGCACCTAGCACTATGTGCAATTTGGCACGGGCAATTCACCTGACCCGGACATCTTTGGACTGTGGGAGGAAACCGGAGCACCCGGAGGAAACCCACACAAGAGGACATAAATGTATCTCTTTTGATGCAGTGGTAGTGTCGCTATCTCTGACCCAGGAGTCCTGGGTTCGAATGTTTCCTACTTCAGAGGTGTGTAATAACACCTCTAAACAGATAGATTAAAAAAATGCAATCGAATCCTCCCCTTTATAAAATATTATCTGATATGTTAGAAGTTTATGAAATCGAGTTAATGGTAGTTGTCTTTTCCCTAGGATGGGGGATTTTAAGACCAGGCGGCACATTTTATTGTGGGAGGAGAGAAATTTTAAAAATACATGAGGGGCATTTTGTTTGTACAGAGGGTGGTTCGCGTGTAGAATGAGCTTTGTGAAGCAATAGTGGATGACTGTGCGCACAATTGTAACGTTTAAAAGACAGCTGGATAAGTAATGAACAGGAAAGGTTTGGAGGGATATGGGCCAGGAGCAGGGTGGGACTAGTTCACTTTGGGGTGAAGTTTGACATGGACTGGTTGGACCAAAGGTGAAAAGAGAGCTTCTTCAAGGTAGGCATGCTTGCAAGAGGATTCGCAGTAGGTTAAGGTCAACTAGGAGAAAGTGAGGACTGCAGATACTGAAAGTCAGAGTCCAGCATCTGCAGTCCTCATTTTCTCTTGGTTGGACCAAAGGGTCTGTTTCCGTGCTGTATAACTCTATTACTAAACTGGAGAGCAAAAACATGTCCCTGAGTAAGACTGAAAACGCAATGCCCGCTTTGGATCAGCACCTTTGCAGCAGTTGGCTGTTAATTTTGTTTCTGGATCTTGGGTGGGATTTAGTCGGAATGATATCTATAAACCGGGCAGTTGTGCCGGTGTATAGGACAACTGCTGGCACTTATTTCATGCCAGTAAATCAGGATAACGATGTAGACTGGGAGGTTGGGTCAAACCCATGCTGGGACACACGTGTATGTGGCCGTTTCGGCAGGACCTGCACCGCACCCTTGACACCGCGTCCAAAAAGCAATAAGGACAAAAGAGAGAGAGAGAAAAAACATCTGAATCCACTAAGAGAGAAAGAGAAAGGAGAGCTGAAACAAGCGTTCAAAGCAAAATAAAAGCAGACGCTGCAATGAAATTTGACTGAGAGATTTATTTTTGAAAGTTTCCTTTAGAACTCTCTGGTTCCTGATAAGAGCTGTGACTAATGTTGTTTGACCCATGTTCGTCTTTTTGTACTTCCTGCCATTCATGTTGACGCGAGTTATCTCCTTTTTTTTAAATAGAAAAAGTCACTCAGTTTCTTTGTTGGTCTGAGCAGGGTTTTTTTTAATATATATTAAAAAACAGAGGAGTTTACGGAAGAGACGTTTTTCTTCCTCTAGCGTGTGATTCAAAACGCCAGTCCAAAAAACTTTAATCCCCATGAAATTACCCAGCAGGCGTACGGTGGAAGTTATAAACTGGCACCGGCTACTTATACACACAGACACATACACAAACACACAGACAGACAGACACACACAGACATGGACACACACGCAGCCACACAGAAAATCTCACAGACACACATACAGATACACACAGACACACAAACACACACAGACAGACACGGACGCACACAGGCACACGCGCACACACACAGACACAGTCACACAGGCGCGCACACACAGACACACGCACACAGACACACAGGCACACACAAACACACAGGCAAACATACACAGACATACGCGCGCAGAAACATACAGAGACACAGTCACACACGCACACAGACACACACAGAGGCACAGACACACAGGCACACACACAGAGACACAGACAAACACACAGACACAGATACACGCACGCAGACGTGCACACACCCACACATGCACAGAGTAAACGTTATTTAAAGACACATCATTCACCGATTGGACATAAATGTTATCTTTTTAATATCACCCCTGAAAGGAAGCGTGTTCGAACTGTAAGATGAGAAATATATTGGAATGGCAGTTTCTCTGAGTTTAGCGTTAGTGTCAACTTTGGAATCCACATTCTGGAAGGGGATTTGCTCGCAGTGGAGAGGGTACAGAGGAGAATTACCAGGATGTTGCCTGGGCTGGAGACTTTCACTGATGAAGTGAGATTGAACAGACTGGGATGAAAGCAAAACAAAACTGCTGGAGATTACAGCGGGTCAGGCAGCATCCATGGAGAGAGACCAAGCTAATGGTTCAAATCAACAGATTCCAGCATCTGCAGTAACTTGCTCCGACTAAACAGACTGGCAGTGTTTTGATTGGAGTAGAGGATATTGAGAGGGGACATGATTGAGATGTGTAAACTTTTGAGGGGTCTAGACATGGTACAAAGGAAGGATTTTTTGCTCTTGATGAAAAAGGGCATAGATTTCAGGGAAGGGGGCAGGAGGTTTTAAAAGAGATGCCAGTCAAACACTTTTTCACCCTGAGGGTGGTGGGAGTCTGGAATTCATTGCCAGTCAGGGTGGGAGAGGCAGAAACTCTCAGAACATTTAAAAATGATTTATTTTTTCTGCACTTGAAGTGCCAAGGCATGATGTGGAGGAGCCGGTGTTGAACTGGGGTGGACAAGGTTAAAAATCCCATAACACCAGGTTAGAGTACAACAGGTTTAATTGGAAGTGCAAGCTTTCAGAGCACTGAAGGGGCAGCCCTACGAAAGCTAGTGCATCCAAGTGCTGGAAAATGGGATTGGAAAAATGATGTGGTTGTTTTTGACCAGTGCAGACTCTATCCCAAGCGCCTTTTTTTTCCTGTGTGATGTAGATCATTCTGACTCGAAAGAGGACTGTGTTCCCTTCTCAGAAGGACATTCACGTTTGCCGTCTATCTGCAGGAATTTCGACTCACGCTAACTTTATTAGATACAAGGACCAAATAACATCATTCCTCAACTGATGTCGACCCAAAACGTCACAGTGTTTACAAAACGCCGTTCGTTGTTCAGAATTGAATTGAAGAGAATTAGCTTTATTAGTGAAGCGGGTGAATTTATTCCAGTTTTGAATTAGTTCTCTTTAAAACCACCTTAAGGTGGACATATTTTAAAAAAAGAGAATCACGGCTGCGATCTGATTCAAATGGTCACCTTCACGTGTGAAACGGTGAACATTAAAATAAAATACAAAACAGTAAGTGCTGGGGAAAACTCCGTAGCTCTGGGAAAACCTGTAGAGTGGTTCCTGGATTCGAGCCGTTAACTCTCTCTTTTTCGCCCAGTCTCTGTCCCCCGTCTCTCTCTCTCTCTCTCTCTGTCTCTGTCTATCTCTCTCACTCTCCCTGTCTCTCTATTTCTCTCTCTCGAGAAAGAAAGACTGAGCTAACAACTCGAGTCCAACCACCTCCCTACAAATGCTGCCAAGCTGCGGAGATTTTTCATCACTTTTCGTTTTTGCCGTACCTTGATCCCGTCGCTCAGAGTCACCGAGATTTCTATGTTCCTATACAAACTGCAGATCCACCCGGATCTCAATTACCGCCTGAAATCGGTTCCATAGCTGTTGTCCCTCACCCACCCCATCACTGACTAAAACGGTACTGTCGAAATGCACTTGATAAATTTTGGAATAAATCCTAAAAAGCAATTAACTCCAATCCAGCTCAAGTGGAAATCACACAATGATTAATTTGAGGCTCCTGAGGATTCCTTATACAACTTGGTGCCAAACAAGTGTTTGCAAATGAACTGAAACGGCCGGACCAAACAGAACAGGCTTCCCGGAGCTGTTGTCATATGATGCTTTAACTCTCCCAGAGACTGTGGCGACAGAAAAATAAAGCAACTTTTTCTGAGGGTGCGTTTCCCTGAACGAAGTGACCTACTAATGTTTCCAACCTGTAATTTTATGTTCAGGATTGGCACGGTCTGTGAGTGTAGTGGGTTATTTCATGACCTGGGAAGGCTATGTGCACATTCACTTTCAGGTATCCGTTTTAATCAAAATGATTAAAATACAACGAAAATAAACATTCATGTACATTAAAATACAACGAAAATAAATATGGATATACGTTCATCCATAGGAGAAAATGAGGAAATAGCTACATTCTTCCATAGTCATATATACATTCACCAGATGTTAATAAACATTATAAACATTCACACACGTACATATTCATTTATACTATCACCAATATATACAGTGCGTGTTTATATATATATTTATATATCCACAATTGTGTTAGATTGAAGTAGACAAGATCAGAAGTCACATGATACCACGTTAAAGCGCTGTTCTGAAGACTTGTGATTTCAAATAAACCTATTCGACTATAACCCGGTGCCGCGTGTTTTCTGACTTTATATATATTCACATATGTAGTCATAACCGCAATCCACTAGTATACAGATGTTTTTGTATATTCATGTTTACTCACACACACGTATATATACATATCTGCATTCACCAGAATATACTTGCTTACACCTGTATCATTTATTTGCACAATTCCAGTGGCTCGAGATGGAAACATCAAACACAAACTCCTGGCCAATTTAAAGCCATCCCTAATTTCCGCTCCCCCGCCCCATACACACATTCCATGCTCCCTAATGGTTGGTTTCCACTGTTGTGGAGCAATGGTATTCTCTCTCTCTCTCTGAGCCAGGAGGCTTGGGTTCAAGTTCCATCTGCTCCAGATGTATGCCCTCACACCCCTGAACAGGTTGATGAGCAACATATTTGGAAATCATGATTTGGAGGTGCCGGATGGACAAAATTAAAAATCACACGACACAACATGTTTATTTGGAAGCACTAGCTTTCGGAGCGACCCTCCTTCATCAGCTGGTTGTGCAGAATAAGATTATGCTGACAGAATTTATAACCAAAAGAGTCCATGTCATGGAGGTTCTGTCAAGCATGATCTTATTCTGTACAACCACTTGACATAGGAGCAGTGCCCCGAAAGCTGGTGCTTCCAAATAAACCTGTTGGACTATAACCTGGTGTCGTGTGATTTTTTAACTATATCTGGAAATCTGCTTACGGGGGTGGGGAAGGTGGTGTCCCTTCCTCTGGTTCAGGAAGCCTCGGTTGAAATCCTACCTGGAGGTGTATAATAATATCACTGTCGAGGCGGATTAAAAACACCTCCACAACATCAGGAGCTGACTCAGTTTTTCCAAACAGCTGGACACAGTCCCCGTTGAGAGCTGATGAGAATTCTGCCAATGGGGAGAGTTCCCTGCTCCTTTTTCAAAGTGCTTTCGAAGTAACGATGACCCAATGGCCAGGGGCTCTGTGCTTGGTTTTATCTCCTTCCCCTCCTCTTTGGGACAACGTTCTTTAGGCTTGAAGAAGTAAATAAACCATCAGGGGAACAACAAAAAAAAGGAATCTCCTTTCTACCTGAACAACTTTGGGGCAATTGCAAGAGCTTTCATCTGAAAACAAAAACAGCGCTGTTTGATAGTTGTCTACATCTGTCTTGTGCATAAAAAGGAAGATTGCACCTTCACTTGCAACAAATTCAAGTCTTTTGTTTTAAAAATAATAACAATGAAATGTGTTTCAGTATCGGAGCTGTATGTGAGAATTCCTGCTGGCTTGCTGTGGGGAGTTGGAGAGCCGGAGCTGCACTGATTGCGGGACCTGTCGGTTCTGCTACATTACACAGGTGGCCTGGAGTTCTCTTACAGATATTCCACTCCCCCCACCCCACCCCCGTTTCCCCAGCCTCACCCCCCACACTCGCGGAAAAAAAAACAGTTAACCACCTGTCAGACTGCGGCATAATAAGTGCGGCCAAAAAGGAGTTTTTCATGCATGTGTAATATATCTGTTCACCCATTCACTTAATGAAGCTGATAAATGCGAAACAAACAATTGTGAAGTTAATCTATTTAGTAAAATGTTTTAAGACTTGCAGGCTATGTTAAGAAGGGAGTGTCGCTCACATTTTCATTCAAATGCGCCGTCCCCGTGCTTGCTTTTCAGAACCAAAGGACAACATTCTTGCGAATATAATTTATTATAAATGTGCTTTTAATAGGTTTAATGCACCCGGCCAGCTGTTTTGCGCTATTTGCTAACCAGAAAACAAACGCGGATGGACGGACAGCTAGTTAAAATTAGTTTCGGTCACTGAGGCTAAGCCATATTTCCTGCAAACCATCTGCTTGATTGACACAATAGAAGGATTTTCTGTAGAAGGGAATGAAAGCTGAGAGTCCAACAGTTAGTATTTTCTTCAGTTCATTGTGGAGGTGAAGACAGACCCCGCCTTTACCTTTCTCTCAGCTACTGAATACCAGGTCAGCCCAACACCCCCACCCTCTGCTGCAGCACGTTGGTCTCAGAAACTGTCAACTTACATTGTCCGATATTACAATTAATACAACGCAGAATACCGCAGCGGGACAGTAACCTGTTAACAGGCAGCCTGTGGAAAACAGAAAGGCTCAGCAGGTCTGGCAGCATCTGTGGGGAGAGAAAGAGTTAACATTTCCAGTCTTTCAGAACTGAGTCACCCGTATTGAAACGTTAACCCTGTTTCGCTCTCCACAGATGCTGCCAGACCCGCTGAGTTTCTCCGCTCCTCGGATGGTGCCTGAACTGCTGTGCTTTTCCAGCACCACTCTCATCTAGACTCTGGTTTCCAGTCATTGTTTTTGCCCCGCTGAGTTTCTCAACCAACGTCTGTTTTTGATTAAGGTGAGAGAGAGAACGTTCAAAGGACATGCAAGTTTTTATTTTGCACAGTGTGGTAGGCGTGTAGAACGAGCTGCCAGGGGATGGTGGTGGAGGAGATACCATAGGGGGGCTTAAGAGACTTTTAGATAAGCACATGAATATGCAAGGAATGGAGGGATATGGACCAAGGGCAGGCAGAAGGGATGAGTTTAATTTGACGTAATGTGCAGCACAACATCGTGCGCTTCAGGGCCCGTTCCTATGCTGTACCATTCTAAGTTGTATCTCCAGCATTAGTAGTTCTTGGTTTGATTTAACTCGGTAAGATACATGCCCACACAGAAAATAGCTGCAGGCAGTTGGGAACTATTTTTCACAATCTTCTTCCTTATGATTCCATAGCACTGGAACTGAACCCTGTGCATTGGTGACCCCAACACCCCACCCCAGTACAAGACAAATTATCTTCTTATTGTTTGATTTGATTTTGTCACATATACCTAGGCACAGTGAAAAGTTTTGCTTTGCATGCAGACCATACCATAAGGGTAGATACCCTACAGTATGGAAATAGACCCTTCAGCCCAACAAGTCTACACAGACCCTCCCTAGAGTAACCGGCCCAGACTTCTACCATAGGTTACCCTATGGGCAACTTAGCATGGCCAATTCACCAAACCTGCACAAACTCCACACAGACAGTTACCCGAGGCAGGGATTGAACCCGGGTCCCGTGAGGCAGGAGTGCTAACCACTGTGCCATCATGCTGCCTAACATGTAGAGAGCTAATAAAACAGAGTGAGGGATATAGTGTAAAACCCAAAAGAACAGCAGATGCAGGAAATCAGAAACAAAAGCAGAAATTGCAGGAAAAGCTCAGCAGGTCTGGCAGCATCTGTGGAGAGAAAGCAGAGTCCAGTGATCCTTCCTCAGAACTCAAGAATACAATGTTGCACGAAGAGTGAGATCAACATTAAGTTTAAAATTAGATTTAACATTAGATTCAGAAGTCTAATAACAGTGGAGAAGAAGCTGATCTTTAATCTGTTGGTACATGTGTTTAAGCTTTTGTAATCTCTGCCTGATGGAAGAGGTTGGAAGAGATCATACCTGAGGCGGAGGATGGAGGGTGGGGGGGTATTTGATGATGTTGGCTGCCTTTCTGAGGCAGCAAGAAGTGGAGATGGATAGTTGATGCGAAGGAGTCTTGTCCACATAAATGCCAGTGGCGAGATTTGCAAATGCACACTCCAACTCCTCTCAAGTTCTGCACTGGAATCTAAACCTGCCATTTCTGGTTAGGAGGCAAAAGTGACTGCATGTTGCACTATCTGAAAATGTCACTGGCCAGCGATGCCACATTATGAACCATGCCTGAGATGAAACACTGTGGGAGAAGTTTGGTACAAATTAAATCAGCAAATGCTGGAAAAAAAACTCGGCAGGTCTGGCAGCATCTGTGGAGAGACAAACAGTGTTAAGTTTTGAGTCCAGTAACCTTCCTTCAGAACATTTGATACTGAAACAGTTTCACAAAGGACAAGGGCTGCCCCTTTAATGGGTCAGATGAATAATTAACAACACTGATTTAGTGCGCCTATTTCTACTCAGTAGATATTTGCAGATAGAAAAACTTGCATTTATGTGGTGCCTTTCACAACCCCAGGCAGCCGGAAAGAAGTCATTGTTGCATTGCACCAGAGGCAAGAGGTAATATGCCCTCCACATGGTCTCACAAACAGCAATGACCTAATGAACTTTTGGATGGTGTTGGTTGAGGGGTGATTCTTAGAATTTGATTCTGGATGTAAGCATAATGGACAAAGCAAGAGATCTTTGCCCTATTCTTAGTTGCTCATAGGGTGGTTAAGAATCAACCACATTTCCATCGGTCTGGAGTTACACATAGGCCAGGTTTCCTTCCCAAAAAAGGACATTAGTAAGCCAGATGGGTTCATCACAACACGATTTTAATTCCAGATTTTAATGAATTTTGATTTCACCGTCTGGCGTGGTAGGAATTGAATCCAGGTCCCCAGAACTTTAGCCTGGGATTCTGGATTACTAGTCCAGAAAGATTTATGGCTTCACGTTTTTAAAAATAAAATTGCTGAAGTGCTATGAATCCTCTGGGAAATCTGCATAATCTTTGTGTTTGGAATGCACTGCCCCAAACTGTGGAAGAGGCAGGTTCAATGGAAAGTCAGCAGGGGTCAGATTCCTGTCTGAAGTGCAGGAACTGCAAGCAGGAGGCTGAACAATGACAATGAGCGGATTGCTCATTAGAAGAGCCAGTACAGACATGATAGGCCAAATGGCCTCTTTCTGCATGGTAACAATTCAAATTATAGAATTCTACAGTATAGAAAAAGGCTATGCAGCCCATTGTGTCAACACCTCCAGTCAAAAACAACCACTTAGTTATTCTAATCCCATTTTCCAGCACTTAGCCCATAGCTTTGTCATTGCAACTGTACATCTAAATTCTGTGATTTGGTTCAATTCAAATGAAAAGTGCTGGAGAACTTCAACAGGTTCAGTAGCATCTGTGGAAAGACAAACAGAGTCTGAAATGACCGCTTTTCGGAAAATTTAAAAACAGAAAAAAACTGCAAATACTGCAAATCAGACACAAAACAGATGTTGCTGGAAAAACACTGAGGAAGGGTCACTGGACCCTACACATTAACTCTGATTCCTCTTCACAGATGCTGCCAGACCTGCTGAGCTTTTCCAGCAACTTCTGTTTTTGTTTCAGAAAATTTAACTCTGTTTCTCTCTCCACAGACAGTCATTGAGATTTTATTGTGTTGAAAAAGACCCTTCAGCCCATCATGTTTGCTCAGGCTATGAAGTATCTATCTATCTTGGTCCCAATTTCCAGCACTTAGCCTGTAGTCCTGCGTACTTTGGCATCACAAGTGCACATCTAAATAGAGGGTTTCGGCCTCTCCCACCCTTATAGACAGTGAGTTTCAGATAGCCATCAACCATCTGGGAGAAAAAGTCCCCCACATTCCCTTTAAACCTCCTTCTCCTCAGCTTGAAACAGTGGTCCCTGATGATTGACCCTTCCAATAAGGGGAAACGTTTCTCCCCATATACACTATCCATGCCCCTCATAATGTTATACACCTGAGTCAGGTTCTTCCTGAGTCTAAAATAAACACAAAGTACTGGGAACACTGGAATTTTGAAAAGAAAAACAGACCCAGCTAATGGAACTCAGTAGGTCTGGCAGCAGGCTTAGTTTTCTTATAAGTGCTTTGATCTTCAACTTCACCACGGACCTCTGCACTAGCATTCATTCTTTCGTACAGTGTTTTGCTGTCATTATTTCAAAGCCAGGTGATGGAGTTTCACTGTGTTCAGAGATCTGGTCTTCCCCATTCATTTCAACTTCTGCTTTCCAGCAGAGTTCTAACGGTGATTTATCTTTCTGGACAAAGTCAGAAATCACATGACACCAGGTTATAGTCCACTGGCACCGCCATATCTGAACAAAGCCCTCAGGATCCTGGTTAAGGATGCAGCATCAAATGTTAAGGGCAAGAGAGCAGCTTTTTTGGAGATAATGGTACCCCTCTGAGTGACTGCACATTTATCCAGGGTAGATGCAGAGAGAGAAGAGAGAGAGAGAGAGAGACGGGGGGTGAGAGAGTCCAAGACGGTTGCAACATCCATTGAAGACCAAGGGAAATTGGTGAAGGAGTATCAGTGCAGTTAGACCAGGAACAAAAAATGGATCTGTATCATTATAACCTGCAGCCTTTATCCATTATGTTCTGTTTGAACGTACAAGGTTTATTATCACAATTGGTAGAATTACCAACTACACGGAAGAAATATGAGGACCCTTACTTTACCGCCTTGTGATTTGTAAGGCCCACACACACACAGATGTGGAATTTAGCTCAATTAATTTGATGTGTTGAAGCAATAAACCATTTGAGAAATTGATTTATGAAAAGGCTGCAAGTATAGGTTTTGGAAAGCAGCAGTTTGTAAGCCGTTGGAGT
>NC_057725.1:5453412-5477666 GCF_004010195.1 Chiloscyllium plagiosum
AAGAGCAGGAGTAGGCTATTCAGCCCCTCAAACCTGCTCTACTATTTAATAAGATCCGGTTGTAACCACAAATTCATAAACCTGCCTACCACTGATAACCTTTCAACCTCTTCCATAATAAGGATCAGTCCACCACTGCCTTGAACATTTTCAATGGTTCTGCTTCTACCATGTTTTTAGAAACAGAGTTCCAGAGACTCATAGCCCTCTGAGAGACAAAAATAATTTCATACCACATTTTAAATGGGGGACACCTAATTTTTAAACAAAGTCCCTAGTTCTAGATTCTCCCTCAGGGGAAACACCTTCTCCACATCTACTCTGTCACGAGTCAAGACTCCTCGGGATTGTCAATCCAGTCACCTCTTACCCTTCTAAACTTCAACTGATACAGCCTAAATTCAAACTGCAAGGATTGTGGATGCTGTAAATCAGAGACAAAAGCAGAAATTTCTGGAAAAGCTCAGCAGGTCTGGCAGCATCTAAGGAGACAAATCAAAGTTAATGTTTTGGTCTAGTAAGGAAGGATCTGAAGAAGGGTCATTTGACCTGAAATGTTAACTCTGATTCTCTCCACAGGTGCTTCCAGACTTGCTGAGCTTTCCCAACAATTTTTGTTTTTGTCTCTGATACATGCATAGCTTGTCCAAACTTTCTTCATTAAATGATTGACTCAGTCCAGGTACTAATCTGTTAAACCTTCTCTGAACTTCCTCCAACACATTTACGCCTTCCTTAAATAAGGTGATCAATGCTGTGTAAGTACTCCAGATGCAGTCTCACTAATGCTATAAGTGAAGCATAACCTCCCTATTCTTGTATTCAATTCACCTCATGAGAAATAAGAGCATTCTACTAGCTTTCCTAATTACTTACTGTATTTGCATACTAACCTTTTGTGGTTTATGTGCAAGGACAGCCAAACCCCTCTGTATCTCAGAGCTCCTGTAGGAAGGATGTTGTGAAACTTGAAAATGTTCAGGAAAGATTCACATTATGTTGCCAGGGTTGGAGGATTTGAACAGGGAGAGACTGAACAGGCTGGGGCTGTTTTCCCTGGAGCGTCAAAGGCTGAGGGGTGACCCTATAGACGTTTATAGAATCATGAGGGGCATGGATACGGTGAATAGACAAGGTCTTTTCCCTAGGGTGAGGGAGTCCAGAACTAGACGGCATTGCTTTGGGGTGAGAGAGGAAAGATTTAAAAGGCACCTAATGAGCAACCTTTTCTCACAGAGGGTGGTCCGTGTATGGAATGAGCTACTAGAGGAAGTGGTGGAGGCTGGTATAATTACATATTTAAAAGGCATCTGGACGGGTATGTGAATAGGAAGGGTTTAGAGGGATATGGGCCAAGTGCTGGCAAATGGGACTAGATTAATTTAGGATATCTGGTTGGCATGGATGTGTTGGACTGAAGGCTCTGTTTCCGTGCTGTACATCTCTATGACTCTATGTCTGTATGCAATCTCTCATCATTCAGACAATAGCCTTTGAGTCTGTGATGTAATTTCAGTTGCTGGTTGTACATTTCCCATCAAATAGGTATAGATGAGGTGGATATGATACTTGGACTTCATTTTCTTCATTTGGGAGAACAGATATGTGAAGTGTCAAAGTGTTCCTTCAGTTTAAAACCACATGATAGGAGTGGGTAGTTTTATCTGTTCCATAAGACCATAAGACCATAAGACATAGGAGCGGAAGTAAGGCGATTCGGCCCATCGAGTCCATTCCGCCATTCAATCATGGCTGATGGGCATTTCAACTCCACTTACCCGCATTCTCCCCGTAGCCCTTAATTCCTTGTGATATCAATTTCTGCCTTGAAGACATTTAGCGTCCCAGCCTACATTGCACTCTGTGGCAAGGAATTCCACAGGCCCACCACTCTCTGGCTGAAGAAATGTCTCCGCATTTCTGTTCTGAATTCACCTCCTCTAATTCTAAGGGTGTGTCCACGGGTCCTAGTCTCCTTGCCTAACGGAAACAATTTCCTAGCGTCCACCCTTTCCAAGCCATGTATTATCTTGTAAGTTTCTATTAGATCTCCCCTTAATCTTCTAAACTCCAATGAATACAATCTCAGGATCCTCAGCCGTTCCTCGTATGTTAGACCTACCATTCCAGGGATCATCCATGTGAATCTCCGCTGGACACGTTCCAGTGCCAGTATGTCCTTCCTGAGGTGTGGGGACCAAAACTGGACACAGTACTCCAAATGGGGCCTAACCAGAGCTTTATAAAGTCTCAGTAGCACAACAGTGCTTTTATATTCCAACCCTCTTGAGATAATTGACAACATTGCATTCGCTTTCTTAATCACGGACTCAACCTGCATGTTACCTTTAGAGAATCCTCAACTAGCACTCCCAGATCCCTCCAAATATCACTTTCCATGACCAGATTTTCAGCTCAATATTATGCTTGAAGTGTAGTTACCTCAATATCAACTTTACTGCTTTGTAAATCAAACTCTTGATGAAATTTGGTCGTGGGTTGGTTACCAAATTTCAGCAGGTGTTTGAGACAAGCATGATGATTTGTTTCAGCAGAGCTAATTCCCAAAAGTATCTGTTTAGTTGCTCTGCTAACTTCCTCAGGTATGTGCAGAGGTTTACTGGGTGGAAACATTTTCATACAATCATGAAAATAATTTTTCTCTGCCTTTGCTATATTTCTCGGAGTTTCTCCAGACTCAGAAAGTGTCGCAATGTTTTACTTTTAGACTGGGAGGACCACAGACTCAGTTTCAATTTGAATGCATTTGTAACACTGATCATATGTTGCTAAGTCTCTGTCCTGTTCCTGCAGTACAGCGCATTGAGTTTCGACAGTATGTTTGTCAGGGACCTTTAGTTGATCAATCATGCATCGTTTGTCATCTCACTGCACACTTCATTCCTGGAGTTCAGAAAAAAGATGATTTCAGGTATCAGATCAAAACATATTTGCAGGATCTTAACTACTTAACTTAAACCACCTCACATCTGCTTGGAGGATTGATTCACTATAGGCATCGTGGAGTTTGTCAAGTAAGAATTGAATCAAGAAATGCTAGAGGACTCAATCTTTCAAATACAATTTACAACTTTAATAACTTCCTTTACATGAGCTTAAAGCCATACCTTTGCTCACTCCAACTTGCTGATGGATTATATAGTCAAAAGAGATCATTGAATTTACTGTGCATTGTTGTGCGGTTTTGTTTCAAATTTCCCTTATCCTTTGGTGATGTGTCAGACAAATGCTCATGTCTTTTATTGTTGTGAATAAAAATTCATTTCCAGCTTGATAGCTGCCTACTTTTGGTTTCTTCTTAGATTGTCTAGGTTTGTCATTCATCAATATCGAATGGCCTCTTTATACACTGTAGAGAGTCTATGATTTTGCATCATATAAACCAGAAAAAACAAGGGTCCCAAAGCTGATCGCTGGGGAACACCACTTTCAACTTGTCTCAGTCTGAAAAATGTGCATCAATACCTACCTTCTGCTTCTTATCTTTGAAAAAAAAGGACAACACAATTGCTCTACGGGTAGTATTGCTACCTTGCAGTGATAGGGGCCTGGGTTCGCTTCCAGCCTTTGATGTCTGTGAGGAGTTTACACCTTCTCCCTGTGACTGCACAGGTTTCTGCCTGGTGCTCTGTTTCCTCCCACAGTCCAAAGATATGCAGGTTAGATGGATTGGCCGTGTTATATTTCCCTGTAGTGTCCAGGGAATGGATAGGTTATGTGGATTAGCCATGGTAATTGCAGGGTTACAGGAATAGAATGGGGTACTGGATCTGGGTGGGATGCTGTTCAGAGGGTCAGTGCAGACTCGATGGGCCAAATGGCTTCTTTCCACACTGTAGGGATTTTAACATTGCTTCACCTTGTAGTTTGTGATGTAAATCTGCCACTGGTCACACTATAGATCGACCTCTGGATTTGTGTCTCTGAGACATCCATAATGTTACTGGCTCCTTGCAACATGGAGGTATGTGGTTGTAATTTGTTCCTGGGGCTCCTGATCAGCCTGCATTGCTTGCATGTTGGTTGTGAGATGGCAGCCATTTCCTGTAATGTTTCTTTGACACACACGGACTTATTAGATAAGCAGCTGAAGAAAACAAATTGCAGATCAGCAGAGAATGGGCAGAGGAGTGGGATTAGCTAAACTGATCTTGCAGGGATTCTGCATGGACATAATGGGTTGAATAGCCCCCTATGTTTCTAATACTATAACATACTGGCTTCACATGTCAGTTCCTAGTTGATGTGGTAGCTAAGTTGTTGGAGGTGATTCTGAAAGAAAGAATTTACATGCATTTTGGGAAGCAAGGAAATATTAGGGATAGTCAACATGGTTTTGTGTGAGGAAAATCACGTCTCAGAAACTTGATTGAGTTTTTAGAGGAAGTAACTAAAAAAATTGATGAAAGCAAAGCAGTAGACACTGTTTACTTGGACTTTAGTAAAGCCTTTGATAAGGTTCTTCACATGGTAGACTAATTAGTAAAGTTCGATCACACGATTCAGGGTGCACTTGCCAATTAGACACATAATTGGCTTTACAGGAGAATGGTGGTAAACTGGAGGCCTGTGACCAGCGGTCTTCCAGAGTGATCAGTACTGTGTCAATATTTGTTTTTAATTTATTTAAATGATTTGGATGAGAATTTAATGGTATGGTTAATAAATTTGCAGATGACATCAACATTGGTGGTATTTTGGTCAGTGAAGAAGGTTATCTAAGATTACAAAGAGATCTTCAGAGGGTTGGTGTGGACTTGTTGGGCCAAAGGGCCTGTTTTCACACTGTAGGTAATCTAATCTAACCTAATCTAATCTTGATCAATTGAGTCAATGGGCTGAAGAATGGTAGATAGAGTTTAATTTTGATAAATGTGAGCTATTGTATTTTGGTAGAAAAAAAGGGTAAAACTTACACAATTAATGGAAGAGCCCTGGGTACATAAGGACATAGGAACATAAGAACTAGGAGCAGAAATAGGCTGTCCAGCCCTTCAAACCTGCCCTGCCATTCAATAAGATCATGATTAATCTTTTTGTGGACTCAGCTCCACTTACCCGCGTTTTTACCATATCCTTTAATTCCTTTATTTTTCACCTTAGCTTTAAAAGTGATTACTGAAGTAGTGTCAACTACTTCCCGGTCCAAAGAGTTCTATAGATTAACAACCCTCTGGATGAAGAAATTCCTTCTCAGTTCAGTTCAGTAGCTGGATTTGCACTGGTTGAATCCCAATCAAATGTAGGACCAACAGAGAAATCTACCTCTATCTCTATGCACGATGAACCTCTGCTCCCAACAGGCCAAATATTTTGAATGCATCATTGGAATGATCAGCATTCCTAAATATTGGGAAGCAATTGTCTTAAATTTAGAAATTGTCTTGCAGTGCAAGGGACCCAACGACTGCTGAATTATATCCATACAGTATGACATCTGTGTGATGTGAAACAGCAGCTCTTGTTCTGTTTAACTTTGAAGGTAGATCACGGTCTGATTGTGGGCTGACATTGCCAGTTAAGCATCGCTGTAGCCACTTCGCATCTAATCAACAGTGACAATGTAGCTGCAGCCTGAGGTTGTGGGTAGTCTCTTCAACTTTGGGATAAAACTTGTGATTTTGGACCCCTTGAATTTTGAATTTTAATTTCTATTGACTGAAATAACTCTACAGAGGCCAATGTCCCACCACGAAGTCAGCCTTTATTTATACGTGGACAGTCCTTGATTCTGATCCAGCTCCCTCAGAGCCAGCTCTTGGAATGACCAGAACCTCTGACACTCCTGTTTATATCTGTCAGCCAGGACTCCCTGATTGGACCAGATTAACAGCCCCATTCAGGGAACTCATATTTTCTGAGGTCCACCTCAGAAGCTTGAACACACTTACCAACAGGTTCAAGAACAGCTTCTACCTTGCTGTTCTTCGATTGATGAATGGACCTCTGTAATTTCAAATCTAATGTTGACCTTGCTTTTGCACATCTGCTACGCAACCGTAACGTTGTAAGCCTCAGTCTGTCTGTACAACCTATGATCTGTATGTCCTTGTATGTTATTATCTGCAGTACTACTTGCTGCTTGAAAACAAAACTTTTCACTGTCCTTAGGTACAAATGACAACAATAAATAAAATCAAACCTGGCAGACCTTATTACACTGACAAGTCATATAGTCAAAATTTACCCCAATGGTTTTTACAGAGCCAATTAAATGAGTCATGTGACTTACCAGAAAGTGAATGCAGGATTCTGCACATGAGCTTTGGATGCTGTCATGTGCAATCATTAATGAGCTCTGTTGCAGTGCTGAGATGACTGACTTTGAGAATTTAGTCTACATCTTCCCATGCAGTTGTTTCATCCAGTTCTGAAAATTTGGGGGACGGTCAGGAAGTTGACTGTCATGTTGCCAAAGGATTTCCGGTAACACAGACCCTAACAGGAGCAGCAAAGTGAGCATTTCTTCAGTGAACTGCACCCCAGCATCCAAACCAGTCTGCTGAAGAACGCTGATCAGTGTGGACCAGTTCGATGACTTTGCATAAAGCATAGAGATGATTATGTTTTATATAAGTGAATGGTCTCTCCATGAAGAGGCCTACAGGACAGTCTCTAATGGATTAATTTTAGATCAGATAGCTGCCTTGCTGCCATTGAGATAATGCTTTCAGATCATCCTATCACTCCTGCAATCTCCTCATGTACAGCTTTCACATTCTGTGATAGAAGCTTCTGAGGACAATGGACAAGTCTCCTTCAGAAAGGTACCTGCAGGCCCCCCTCTTGCCTTCATGCCCACCATCCACTCTAGGAGAAGGTGAGGACTGTGGATGCGGGAGATCAAAATTGAAGAATGTGGTGCTGGAAAAGCATAGCTGGTCAGGCAGCATCCAAGGAGCAGGAGAGTCCACATTTTGGGCATAAGCTCTTCATCAGCCCACTCTGCCAATTGTCCTCAGTACCACAAAGTAAGTACAGCCAGATTGCCCTTACTTGCACTCAGTTGTTGCAGTCTACAGCCAGGATCTGAGATATCAGCATTTGCTGCCCACCCCTAAATGCCCCCATGAAATTGGTGATGAGTATATTGAACCTTGTTGAACTGCCATACTCCATGTGTTATCAATGAAAAGTGTGCAATCTCTGTATGTTCATTTTAGAGTTTCAGTTTTGAAATATGAGCATTGGCCTATTTGCTTGGAACAGGTTTGGAAATTAGTAGGCAGTCTTTCTGCAGCTGTAATTTTAGAGAAGTACGTATCTCCTAAATGTTAGTGGACGTTTATTTAGATTGTGAGGTTTACAACCAGAGACAGAAAACATCAAGCCATTCGCTCGGCAGAGTCTAAGATGGACTAGAATTGCTTGTCCATAGATTTCTGAAGGCGCTAGGAAAGATTAATACTGTAGTTAAAAAAACATGCGGGATGTTTGCCTTTATTAGTTATGACCCATTATAAAAGTGGGGAGGTTACATTGGAGCTGTACAGGCCTTTGGTGAGGCCACAGCTGGAGTACTGAATTGTATTGAATGATTTATTGCCACTTCCATTTTACAACGAATGATGCAGTACAGTACTGTGAAAAGCATCAACTGTCACCACAATCTGACGAATAAGAATGAAAAGAAGAGTCCATCTTCAGTTCACAGCTTCCACCATGAATCCTGAGCTGGCTCAACAACAACATCTGAGTTGCCAAACTCTCCTTCACCTCCTCACTACCACCTGCGCCTGACCCACCAAGGTAGGCATCGCCAATCTTTAGGTGCCATCTCTTCTGTTCTGATCACTCACTATAGAAAAGATGTGATTGCACTGCAGAGGGTGCAGTGGAGATTCACCAGGATGCTGCCTGGGAAGGAACAGTTCAATTATGAAGAGGCTGGATAAGCTCAGGTTGTTTTCTTTAGGTTAGAGAAAGCGAAGAAGGAACCGGATTGAAGATTAAGAGGCACATGGACAGAGTGTATTGGAAGCAGTTGTTCTCCTCAGTTGAAGGATCAGTCACTCAGCAGCAGAATGTTAAGGTGCAAAGCATGAGTCTTGAGGAAAAGCAATTTCACCGAGAGGGTGTTGGGAATCTGGGATACAACCTTTAACAAATACTTTGATGAACACCTGAAACATCATAATATTTAAGGCTGTGCACCTAGTGCTGGGAAAGTGAAACTGGTGTAGATTTGGAATAGTTTTTGGCAGTGTGGATTTGATGGGCTGAAGGGCCTTTTCTGTACTGCATGATTCTACAAACAAGTTTCTTTTTGAAAGTAAAAGGTCGTGAGTTCTGAGACAGCAATGTCTACCCATGAAGGTTGTCTGGATTATGCCTATTTGTGCTTACTCTCTAACAGAGCTTCACTTCCTGAGTTCTCACTGATGAGTCATGACAATCTTCAAGCCTCAAAAGCGGGTTCAAGATGTGAAAGGGTGAGTGGAGCGCTGCTGTGGAGTGAGAGCAGAGCCTGATGTGCAAACTGATACTTCTATAACAAACATTGGGCGGCACGGTGGCACAGTGGTTAGCACTGCTGCCTCACAGCGCCTGAGACCCGGGTTCAATTCCCGCCTCAGGCGACTGACTGTGTGGAGTTTGCACATTCTCCCCGTGTCTGCGTGGGTTTCCTCCGGGTGCTCCGGTTTCCTCCCACAGTCCAAAAGATGTGCAGGGTCAGGTGAATTGGCCATGCTAAATTGCCCGTAGTGTTAGGTAAGGGGTAAATGTAGGGGTATGGGTGGGTTTCGCTTCGGCGGGTCGGTGTGGACTTGTTGGGCCGAAGGGCCTGTTTCCACACTGTAATGTAATCTAATCTAATCTAAACACAAAGAATGCTGGAGAACTCAGCTCAGAGAGAGAAACTGAGTCTGGTGTGACTTCTTCAGAATTGCTTTTTCCAGATCGGATCTGGCAGCAGGGGAATGAGGTGGGTGCAAAGCAAGATATTTGGGCAGGTCCAATGGGAGGAGGAGTGGCTGAGGGTTTGGAACAGAGGAAGGGGATGTCAGGTCCGAGTCTGGATGCATAGGGGGGTCAGGAGATGGTGTATACAGGGAGGGAGAGACATACATGAGTAAATTAAATAGTTATTCTGGGGTTAGACTAGGTATTCAATGTTCAAACTTTCCTGAATAAGTATTTTACTTAATTTCATCAAAACTCTCCAAATTCTCCAGTTTAAATGCAGACATTTGGAGGGTTGCAGGCATGGGAGATTGTCCAATGGAATCATTAATTTCTTAGACAATTACCTTGGGACCGGCTGTGATAGAGATTCTGCAGTGTTCCCATGCGCAACTCCCATCTACATTGGTGTAACAACTGTCCAACCATTGGAAAATCTGGGCCAATATTTCTTCTACTGAATTCAGGTTTGCAAAATTGTCTATAGGAAAAGTGTGAATAACCACCAATTCAAATAGCAGCCGTTGAATTCTCAGTAAATAGGGTTATTAATCCCTTTATTTATATATTTATATATTTAGCTTCATGAAATCTGTAAAATTAGCACCTCAATAGCTCATATGAAAGGAATATAAAGCACAGATTACCTAACTCTGCAGTGTGGAATACTGGCACATTCTGAACCCACTCTGTCACCAATAAACAGAGGGTAGTTTGCAAAGAGAGCAAGGTCAAAATGATTCAGAAACAAGGAACAAATAATCTTTCTCTTAATTAGCTCAAGATTGGTCACACGGCTTAATGCAAAACAAAGCAGTCAAACCTATATTCATCTCCCCCCATTTGATCTGAGTGAACAGTCATGAGTGTGGCGGCGTGCTGAAGTTTGTGTCCCTTGCACCTGGCAGATTGTTTAGCGGAGCTTTGTAAATGCCACTGAGTTCAAAACATGTTTGGTGAAAGCAAGGGCTGAGGTGTGATATCTGAAAGGATTCTTATGTGGCTGTCAGCATTAGTTTGCGCTGAGGTTGGCTTCATAACAAACTGCGGCTTCAGCTGGTATTGATCTTTGGACATGCGAACCTGCTGCTTTGTTCTGCTGATGGCATGAGGGGGCACAAATGGAAAAAAAAAACAGATCTCAACAACATTCAACTGATCAAGAAGAAAAGCTAGCCGTTTTCTGGCAATATAGCCCTTTAAACCCTAACGCTTGTCTTGTCTAAGGGGACATAATGCTGTATTTGGTAAGCCGTTTCGCAATTTAGGCCCACGAACACAATATTTTCCTTTGTTTAGCGCAGATTTGAGAAGAGGAAAGAAAGAGTGGCAAAGCACCTTGTCAAATAGAGCCCATTGAGTGAGGTTGACGGTTCAGCGTGGGTGTATGAGGTGATGACGTGGCCACTTGTTTATAAGGGAGGAGTTGTCACTTGTTCCTAAAGAGACTTGAAGAAAGAACGCTAGCGTCTGTTGCCCAGGCTGGTATTGATGTGACTTAGCTGTGTAATCAAATTGAAAGTGAGCCCAGTATTTATGTCAGTTCTAATTTCATCAAATGACTATTATGGGCTGCAGCCCAGCAGGAGTCCCTTATCAAACATTGCCTTAAAGCTGTCTCTGAAAAAAATGCAGGCTCCGTTTGATAGTCTTCTCATAAAAGAACTATTTGATTAATCACTTTCGACCACAGTGACTTGAAAATCTTCTCAGCTTCAAAGTTGGAGTGGCTTTACACGTGAAAGTGTGCTTTGCAGGGAGGGGGAGGGACAAAGAGATGATCCAACATTAAAACGTTTCCCTCGAAAATATGACAGAAAACAATAATTTAAGAGTTTGAAGAATTTTCTCGGAGTTTGTCAATCCTAGATCCTCAGCATCATTTTATTGGAAAGTGCCTTTATTGTCATACAAGAGTCTTGTACAATAATTATCCAATACCAGTAGAATTGACCGTTTAGACAGTATTCAAGAACAGTAGTTATTTGTTGATCAAAAGCAGCAATAGCTGGAAAAAATCTGCAGGTCTGGCAGCATTTGTGGAGTGAAAACATTTTGAGTCCAGCGAGCTTTCTTCAGACCAGACTTGAAGCATTAACTCTGTTTCATTCTCGACAGTGGCTGCTGGACCTGCTGAGTTTCTCCAGCAATTTCTGCTTTTTTTCAGATTTCAAGTATCCACAGTTGTTTCATTTTAGCTATTTGAAAGAGCTCACTATATGCAAATAGTCTGCTGGCTTTGCAAAGTTACAACTGCAAGCTACACTTCCTAAACCAACATTACTGAATTCAAAGTCCTTCAGGAATATCGGAGGTTGGGAAAGCGACTTTATCAACACCTGTTTTTTTTTGAACTGCTCAATTTTATGTTTCCAGGCCAGTACACTGCTTGCATATTCAGAATAACATGAGAGTGGCCTTTCTATTTCACAGTGACAATACTGTGCATGTAGTCTCCAGGATTAAAGTTCAATACTGCAGAATGCACAATAGAATGTTAACAGAGCATCCAAATTGTAATATTTACTCCAGTCACTCTCCTGAAACTTCAATATTTTAGATGACTTTGTTCATGGGTTCTGGGCATTGCTGGTTGAGCCAGCATTTATTGCCAATCCCTAATTGCCCAGACGACTGTTAAGAGATAACCACATGGCTGTGGATCTGGAATCACATGCAGACCAGATAAGATAAGGTTAAAACCATAGGACCATAGTACATAAGAGCAGGAGTAGATCATTCAGTCCCTCAAGCCTGATCCACTAATCAATGGGATCATGGCTGATCTGACATTTTTGATGTCCAATTTCCTGCCCCTTTCCCCATATCTCTTGATTTCCTGACTGATCACGAATCTCTCTCATCTTTAAATATACACAACTACAACTCCCGAAAGAACATGAGTGAATCAGATGGGTTATATACACAAAAGGTAATGTTGCTTGTGTTTTTTGCTGCAAATGGTTAAGTGGTGGCTTGCTTCCATATCTCTGTCTTTTCATTTGGTAATGGCCTGGTGGTATTTTCGCTAGACTATTAATGCAGAGACCCAGGTAATGTGCTGGGGTCCTGGTTTTGAATCCGTTCAATTATAATCTGGAAAGAAAAGTGCAACAATGACCACATTTCTGATTGTTAGGGAAACCCATCTAGTTCACTAATGTCCTTTACTGAAGGAAATCTGGCATCCTTGCCTGGTCTGGCCTACATGTGACTTCAGACCAACAGCAATGTGATTGGCTCTTAATTGCCCTCTGGGCAGCTAGGGATGGGTAATAAATGCTGGCCAGCCACTGACGCCCACATCATCTGAATGAATAAAGAGAAACAAACATTCTTCCTCTCCCTGCCAGCAAAGATATTGCTCTCAATTGCTCTTCAGGCTGACTTTATGACTCCATGTGTTCTCAGTGAAATGGTTGTAAAATCTCACGCGGGATATACTTGAGCTTCTAATGTGCCAGATGAAGCTTCCCAAAGGTTAACAATGGTGAGAGGTTGCCTGTCCTCTTTGAGCATGATGCAGAATTAATTTTCTTATTTCAACCAAGTTAGTAATTCTTAAGTATACAAAAAAACTTTCTCCTACTTTGGCTCCATTTTCCTATCCCTGTCTGTCATTTATTTTGAGTGTTTCAGCCACATCTATATTAATTGCATTGGGGGTGGCTCTCTGTACCATAAATTTTTAATTTATTTGTGATAAGACCATTAGACATAGGCACAGGAGGCCATTCAGCTTATCAAACCTGGTTTACCATTCAATGAGATCATGGCTGATTGGATAATCCTGAACTCGACTTATTCCATTTTCCCTATAACCCTTGATTTTCTTATTTAATAAAAATGTGTCTATCTCAGCCTTGAATATATTTAATGACCCACAGCTCACTGATGTAAAGAATTCTATGGATTCACAATTCTCTTAGAGGAGAAATTCCTCTTTAACTCTGTCTTAAATGTGTGACTCCCTACTGAGTTTATATGCCTTCTGGTCCTAGTCTCTCCCACAAAGAGAATACTTCTTCACTGTCAAACCCTCTAGGAATCCTGTGTGTTTCCATAAGATTTTCTCTCATTGCTCTGTATTCCAATGTGTACAGACCATCCAAGAGACCTATCACTGACAGGGTATAGCTTTAGGGTAAGGGGCAGGAAACTGAGAGGGGATTTGTGAAAAAACCCTTTTCACCAAGTGGGTGGTGGGAATCTGGATACACTGGCTGGGAATATAGTGGAGGCCGGAAACCTTTGTTTGATGAATACTTCAAATATCAGAACATTCAAGGAAATGGGACAAGTGCAGGAAATTGGGATTAGTGCACTTTTAGTGGTAGTTATGTTGGTGCAGACTTGCTAGGCCAAAGAGCCTTTTCTGTGCTGTATGAATCTAAAACTCCTACTCAACCTCACCACATAAAATAATCTCTCCTAGTATCAGCCCCATAAACCTACTCTGGGCTGCTTCCAATAACAGCATATCTTTCCTGGATAAGAGGCCTAAGACTCTAACTAGCCACAGTATTTCAGGTGCAATCAGAATAATGATTTCAAGGAGAATATCGATATGGTTCTTGCAACTAAAGGGATTAAGGGACTAAGGGTGGTTGGGGTGGAAATAGGTTTGATGACGAGCCATGATCCTGCTCCTATCTTCGGGATGGCAGAGTTGCAATTGGTTTCCTTCTGCTGAATGCACATCTAATCAACTCTTGCTTCAGCTGCTATCTTCCCCCGAAACACCTAAAATAAACTGCAAGCTAAACTTAAACTTCGAAGGCAATACGTTGCCCAGACTCATTTTCCTGCAGCTTTGCTACGTCTCTGATGAGAGAGTTTACCACTTCTGCATCATCTCTCTGACACACAAACACTCTCACACACAAACACTCTCACACACAAACACTCTCACACACAGACAGACAGACCCCTTTCTAGGTTTTTGTGGCTTCCTTCTGGTCTGTGTGTCCATAGATCCCTGTTGCTACCCGACAGCACAGTTTATTCATCAGGATACCCCACGATGAGGAGTAAATCCTGTCTGTCAAAGGAGAAGATGAGATTCCACCTACAGGAAGACAGATATCTACATATCATTAATTAAGTAAGTCTCAAACTTCATTCCACAGTAACTCTCAAAATTTACCCACCCTGTTATACTCTCTTCCATTCTCTTCCACTGATCAGAAGATACAAATGCTTGAGAACATGTACCAACAGATTTAAGAACAGTTCTTCGATGGTGCTATCAGACTTATGAATGGATCTCTCACACATCAGGGTTGATCTTTCTCTGCACCTTCTCTGTAGCTGTAACACTATATTCTGCATTCTGTTCTATTACCCTGATATACTTAATAGAACATAGAACCGTACAGCACAGTACAGGCCTTTCAGCCCTTAATGTTGTGTTGACCTTTTATCCTACTCTAAGATCAAACTAACTGACATACCCTTCATTTTACTATCTTCCATGTGCCTATCCAAGAGTCACTTAAATGTCCCTAATGTATCTGACTCTATTACCACTGCTGGCAGTGCATTCCACGCACCCACTACTGTGTAAATAATCGACCTGACATCAACCCTAAACCTTCCAGCAATCACCTTAAAATTATGCCCCCTTATAATAGCTATTTCTGCTCTGGGAAAAGGTCTCTGACTATCCACTCTATCTATGCCTTTCATTATCTTGTACACCCCTATTAAGTCACCTCTCATTCTTCTTTGCTCCAATCAGAGAAGCCCTCGCTCCCACAACCTTTCTTCATAAGACATGCCCTCCAGTCCAGGCAGCATCATGGTAAGTCTTCTTTGCACCCTCTCTAAAGCTTTCACATCCTTCCTATAATGAGGTGACCAGAACTGAACACAATATTCCAAGTGTGGTCTAAACAGGGTTTTATAGAGCTGCACCATAACTCCATGGCTCTTAAACTCAATCCCCCTGTTAATGAAAGTCAACACACCATATACCTTCTTCACAAACCTATTAACTTTGAAGGATCTATGGACATGGACCCCAAGATCCCTCTCCAATAATTTGCCCAACACAGACGTAAAACTGCCTGGTCTCTAATTCCCAGGATTATCCCTGTTCTCTTTCCCGAACAATGGAACAATAGTTGCCACCCTCCAGTCATCCAACACTACTCCAGTGGACAGTGAGGACACAAAGGTCATCTCCAAAAGCGCAGCAATCTCTTCCCTCACTTCCTGTAATAACCTTGGGTATATCCCATTTGGCTCTGGGGACTTATCTACCCGTAATTCAAAATTTACAGCACATTCTTTTTCTTCAGATCAACCTGTTTGAGCATATCAGTCTGTTTCATGCTCTCCTCACAAATGACAAGGTCCCTCTCAGTCATGAATACTGAAGCAAAGTATTCATTAAGGATCTTCCCTACCTCCTCTAACTCCAGGCATAAGTACCCTCCACTATCCCTGATCGGCTCTACACTCATTCTGGCCATCCTCTTGTTCTTCACATAAGTGTAGAATGCTTTGAGGTTTTCCTTAATCCTGTTTACTAATGTCCCCTTCTCGCTCTCCTAAGTCCATTCTTCAGTTCCTTCCTGGGTACCTTGTAATCCTTTAGAGTCCTGTCTGATCCTTGCCTCAACTTTAAGTAAGCTTCCTTCTTCCTCTTGACTAGCTGTTCCATATCGCTTGTCACCTAAGGTTCCTTCACCCTATCATCCTTTCTTTACCTCAGTGGGACAAATCTGTCCAGCACTATCAACAACCTCCACATTTCTGATATGCATTTCAAATTCTGAGAACATTGATTCCCAATTTAGATGCTCCAATTCCTGCCTCATAGCATTGTAGTTCCTTTTCCCCCAATTAAATACTTTCCCATACTGTCTGCTCCTATCCCTTTCCTGGACTATCGGAAAGGTCATGATGGAAGGTATGATTTGTCTGGATAGCATGCAAAACAAATGCTTCATTGTATCTTGGTACATGTGACAATAATAAATCAAATCAAATTGGTCATTGCATGCCACATCTAATCTTTGGCCACAATGCCTTCTCTCTTTTGTATCTTGCAGATACCAGCGGAATGCCCTTGATCTCAGAACAGCCAGAAAGGACCTTCTTGACCTTTGAGGGATAGAACACTGAAGCCTCAGAGGAAGGTTCCTTCCTGCACTCCCCATTAGCTCAGACACAGCGACCTTGGGGGGGGAGCATCAGGATTATCGAAGTGGGGGAGCACAAGGTTCGGCAGCTGGATGAGGAAGAAATGCCTCAGGCTGCTGGCTACAGGAGGACTGTTAAAGACCAGATACCAGCTCAACCCCCAGTAAAAAGGACCACGTGGTGTTAGTTACCAGACACTTTGTCCATATACTCAGGGAGGAGCAGGAGCAACAGACAGGGATGTAGGAGACAATGAGCCTCATTATCCAGAAGCTGCAGCAGTTAAGCTATGGGTATCTGGTTGCCTCATGCATGGAATCCACTCCCTTGTCTCCATGTATAGGATTGGTGGCTGCCATGGAGAGCCAGGTCCAGCACCATCAGACACACATACACTGTCATGGGCAATAAGGGAATGGGGAGCCTGGAGCATACTTCACCTTCCTCACAAGGTTCCCGGAGATGTTTAGTCAGAGAAGAAACTACACAGAAGCCCCTCAGAAGTTACTTCTCATGCCCACCACCTCCAACCTGCATGCCTCCTCTCTGTCACTGGGAAACTGAAGCTGAGGGGAGTCCACATGTAATTGGGACCAAGACCCTTGGCATGTCTGGACCATCCAGGTAAATGCCTCAGGGTCATCTGACCAAATTTCCAAGTCCAACAGGCTCCACCACTGAGCAAATTCTGTCTAGCTCAATAGCAGATCCTCGGTCAACACTAAGGTATACTGGGAGGGCAAGAAAGGAAAAAAAAAATTTTCTGAGCATTTGGTGCACTCTATGTAATGTATCACATTTGTGTAAATTTTATTAGTTTCCCCAAATCTGTTTGTTTGAACCTCTGTGTAGCCCTGAATGCCTCAGTGCACAGCATACTGCTCAACTTCATGTCTATGCCATGGATCGATATTCGTGTTGAGAGCGAGAAGCAGATTGAACAAGGCTCGTATAGGGCACCATTGTCCTTCATTGTCAAACACCCCTATTCTTTCCCTGGCCACTGTGTCCAGAAGCATTGGCATGAAAGAAGTGGTCAGTAATGTCTGGGCCAGAATGGAAACTGGGAGGCAAAAATGGTGGCTTGTTCCAATTCCAGATCAGAACAGGAAACTGCTGTGATGATGTTGTTGATGTATCAGGGAAAAGTTGTGGAAGAGACCCAAAGTAGGACTGGAACAAGGAATGTTCAAAATACATCACAAAGACACAGGCATAACTGGGACCCATGTGGGTAAGCCAAGCTACACCTTTTGACTTGAAGGAAATAAGATGGGTTAAAGGAGAAGCTGTTCAAAGTGAGAACAAGCTCAGCCAGGTGAAGGATGGCATGGTTCAGCTTCTTTTCAAGAAGAAACAGAGAGCTTTCAGATCATTCTGATTGGGGATGGGATTACACATCCATAGTGAGGAGAAGGCAGCTAGTACCAGAAAACTAAAAATGGTGAAACTGACATCAAATGTCAGAAGGATCACAAAAGTAAGTGTAAAGAGACTGAATAAAGGGAGAATAAAATAGAGTTAAGACAAGAAGAAATACGTTCAGTGGGGCAGAGCCAGGCTAAAACCGTGAGTCTACCTGCATAGTCCTGTTTGTCGATGTTAAGGATGTAGAAGTGGGCTGTGTGGATCTAGGGGGCTCTGAAGTGGAACGTTGTGGAGTGGCGATCTCCAGGGGAGATGAGGTGAGTGATATCCCTGGAAACTAGAGTCTGATGTTCAGTGGTGGGGTCATGATCCAGGGAAAGATAGGAGGAATGTCTGAGAGTTGGAGATCAGTTTCTGCAAGTTAGAGGCCAGCACGTCAGATGACAACAGCCCCATCCTTACCAGCAGGTTTAATAACAAGGTCACGGTTAGACCTGACAGAACAGATTGTAGCACGTTCAGAGGGAGATAGGTTAGAGTGGGTGCAGGGTGCAGTTGACAGCTCTCAATGAAGAGATGGAGTTCAATTGAGAGGCCAGAGAGAGGGGTCTAATCGGAGAAAGAGTACTGGGGTTCGGTGAAAGGAGGAGGAAGAGGTGCGTATGGAGGCAAAGGCAGCCAAGGAACATTAAGCTGTGCCTGAAATTCAGACAGTCCATGTAGTGTTAAGCAAAATGGGAGCATCAGATTTGTGGACAAACTACATTATAGTTTATGCTGAGGGGATAATGGCGGTGACCTGGGGGCACTACACCAAATGATAAGGCAGTTTGGGAGTACACGTGAGATGGGTTTTGTCATAAATTGTTAATGTACTGGCATTTCTCAATGACTTGACTCACACATTGATCTCCTTGATTCAGTGGTTTTTTTTGGGTAGTCCTATAGTTTGCATAAGAGAGGCCATGGGTTGTGCAATGGGGTAGGAGCTGGATTATCTTAAGGATGACTTCACACTGCTAGTGACGGGAGAGCAGCACAATATAGCACCATGAAGCTCACTGGACTTTAAGCTTTCAGTGTTCTCACATGAACACAGCTTGCACCAGGATCCTTTCCTTGTAAGGGTTGAGGAACTAAATGTTGGCTACCTTGACCTCTTGTTTTTTTAATTCACTCACGGAATGTGGGCATCTCTGGTGAAGCCAGCATTTATTGCCCAACCCTAATTGCCCAGAGGACAATAAAGAGTCAACCACATTGCTGTGGGTCTGAAGTTACATGTAGACCAGACTGGGTAAGGATGACAGATTTTCTTCTCTAAAGGACATTAGTGAACCAGATGGGTTTTTCTTCAACAATTGAGGACGATTTCAGGGTCATCATTTGGCCCTTAACTCCAGACTCTTTAGTGAATTAAAATTCTACCATCCACCATTCGAACCTAAGTCCCCAGAACATTAATTGAGTTTCTGGATTAACAGTCTAGCAATAATACCACAAGGCCATTGCTTCTCCATATTGTGCCTCTTCTGTAATGAAATAGATGGAGGGATTTGAGTGAGATGAAAGTGAATAGAAGAGCCTTTCATCACAATCTAAGCGCAGAAGTGATTGAGTAGGAAGTGCAGAGGACAGAAAAGGTTAGTTGTTTGGGATGTTGAGATCTGTGCGAGTCATTGAGTGGAAATGCTGTATGCATTAGTGAGAACTGTAGACAATTTGCTTTGATAATCTTACTATGGCAGGGTTGGAGTGATAACAGAGAAAAGATGGTGACACTACCCTCTTGCAGAGTGCAGAAGATCATTGACCTCCTTCCTACACAGCTGGATACTTCCATTTGTCTGAGAAGTAGCACTGACCCTGGTGTGCTGTCTGGTGATGTGTCCCTTTGCCAGTCTTTACAATAGAGGATGGGAGTCAAGATTAAAGTGGTGCTGGAAAAGCACAACAGGTCAAGCAGCATCCAAGGAACAGGAAAGTCGATGTTTCAGGCAGGAGCCCTTCATCAGAAAGGGCTCCTGCCCAAAGCATTGATTTTCCTGCTCATTGGATGCTACCTGATTTGCTGTGCTTTTCCAGCACCACTCTAATCTTGACTCTGATCACCAGCATCTGCACTCCTCACTTTCACTACAATAGAAGATAGCCCTACTTTCCACTACCATGTCCCTAAAATTTTGAGATTCCTGTCTGAGATTGGGGATTTGCCATCATCTACTGAGTCATGTCCTCTGTGAGCAACACAGTGTGACAGGGAGCTCATGGCTTGCCGAATCTGAAATTCTGTGGAACTGGGTTTTAAAGACAGTGCAATTGAGGTGAGCACTTTCACCTCCTTCTGTATAATTGCGGCACACTCTAGATACCAAAGAGGCCGGTTGCATAACAAATAATGAACAAGCTGAAGAGGGGATGATCATGTGAGAAAAGTTGAAATGGGTCATGGTGGTGGACCATCTCCTTTGAATCTTCCAAAAATAACACTTGGTCAAAGAAAGGGAAAATCCAACCCCATGTCTCCTCCTCCTTAATAAAAATGCATACATTATACAAATTAGACTTAATGTTAATAATTGCCTGAAACACTACATAAAATCTGTACGCAGTAAAATGAGTTCATCATGGTAGTTGTGAACATTGTCCAAGAGGTCTGGGCATTGTCTACAGGGTGGACAGAAAGCTTTTCAATTTCGACCGGTTGAAATCCAAGAAGAAAATGACCCTGACCTTTCTTGTGGAACTTCAGTATGTAGTTGACAATGTTATATCTGCTCTCTTGGAAGAGAATCTTCAAGCCTTGCTTAGTGTCTTTATGGAAGCATATCAAAGAATTGGTCTCAGCCTCAACCTCAAGATTCAACTCCTTCACCAACCTGTCTCTGGTTATGTTCCAGTCCATCCCTCTATTAAGATCATGGAAGAAATCCTCCCAAACGTGGCACATTTCCCAAACCAGGGAAGCCACCTCTCATGTAAAGCTGAGATAAGATTCAGCATTTCATCCAATCTGCAAGAACTGCCCATATACACCTCGAAAAGAGAGTAGTTGATGATCCGGACATCCATACGGATATCAAGATCCTTGTGTATAAGGTAGTCATCCTTCTGACTCTTCTACATGGCTCTGAAACATGGACTACATACAGATGCTACCTCAAGACCCTTCAGAAGTACAATTGATGCTGCTCGAGATGAATGCTCCACATTATCTGGGAAGGCAGGTGCTTTAACATCAGTGTGCTTGAAGTAGCTAATTGCACCAGCATCAAGGCTATGATCATCTGAAACGAATTCTGCTGGGCTGGCTACATGCTTCTGATTCCTGAGTTCGGACTATCCAAGCAAATCTTCCACACTGAGCTCAAGGAATGCACTCGAATGAGAGGAGGACAATGGAAGCATTTCAAAGACTATCTGAAGGCTTCCTTCAAGAAATGCGACATTGATGCTATGATGTGGGGGACTCTTGTTCAGAAGAAACCGACTTGGAGGAAGCTCCTGCACAAGGGATACAATTCTTCTAGGATACCTGAGAAAGTGCAGGAAAGGAATCAGAGAAAGAAATGTCAATGATCTCAGGACCAAGGACCAATTCCACCTCCCAGAAAGACCTGCCACATGGGAGATGTGGCTCTAGGATCAGGCTGATCTGCCTCATAATGATCCACTTAATTCAGAACCAATGACACGGAATTTCCTCAATGGACAATCAGACTCATTAGTGAGTGATTGCTGACCATAAATTCTATGAAATAAAAATAAAATCTGTCCATACGAAGTTAAGTCTTTAGTTGGTATGTTTATTATACTGCATTGTGGACCAATCAACTTAGGATTCTACTCAGGAATAGAACATACTCATAACCTGGTGACTCCCTGTGTTTATGATTACCTTTCATTTTATATTTTGTCCCTTTGCATTGCAAGTTTGGGTGTTAAAGCTCTGGAGGAAACTTTAAAAGAAAATTAATTTCAAAGAGTGATTGACAGAAAGTAGCGTTAGAGTCAAAAAGTGTGGTGCTGGAAAAACACAGCCGGTCAGGCAGCATCCGAGAAGCAGGGGAATCGATGTTTCAAGCATAAGCTCTTCATCAGGAGCATCAACTCTCCTTCTCTCAGATGCTGCCTGACCTGCTGTGCTTTTCCAGCAACACACTCTTGATTCTGATCTCCAGCAGCTGCAGTCCTCACTTTCTCCTTGGAAAGTAGCATTACCCTGGCAGCTATAACAGACACATATATTATGTTAGAGAAAATGCAGTCATACAATTCCAAACATATACTTTAAAACAGCAGCAGTACCACACAGATTTGGGCAATGTCTATTTATTCAATCGACTGAAGTTAATTTTCAGAGCTCAATTCTGAACACAATGGGTTTGGGCAGTTTGTACTGAACTGTGGCAAGAATGCATTTTATTTCAGTTCTGAAGAGGAGTCATATCGGACTCTACTAATTGGAATTTAGAAGAATGGGAGGTGGTCTCATTGGGGTATATCGGATTCTGAAAGGGCTTGACAGGGAAGATACTGAGAGGATGCTTCCCTTCATGGGGAGTCTGAGACCAGACACCATAGTCTCAGAATAAAGGGGCACCAATTTTAGACTGATCTGGGGAGGAATTTCTTCTCTCAGAGGGTTGAGAATCTTTGGAACACCTTGCCAGAGAGAGCTGAGGGGACAACGTCCTTGAGTGTGTTTAAGACAGTGATCAAGAGATTCTTGATCAATCAGAAAAAAGGATTTTGAGGAAAGGGCAGGAAAGAGGACACGAGGAGTGTCAGATCAGCCATAATCTTATTGAATGATGGAACAGGCTCGAGGCGCCGAACGGCTTCTATTCCTATTTTTTATGGTCTTTGGTCTAATGGACCCGAAGCCATTAACTCTATTTCTCTCTCCACAGATGCTGCCAGACCTGCTGAGTTTCACTAGCATTGTCTGTCTTTGCTATTGTTCCTAAGTTTTGGAAATGGTTTAGGAATTCCAACATTGTTTCCCGCAGGATGACATAGCTATTCTCCTGACTTTAATCAAGCTTTGGTTGAAGTAAAAAAAATCCTTCCCCCTCTCCTCATTGTTAAGCTAATGAACACAGTTCAACCTATTGTCAGATTTATTTATTTATAATTCTGTGTATCAAAGCTAAAGGCTGAGCTATATATACTTCTGCCCAAAATCGTACCTGCATCGATACAAACAGGATTAACATTTTCAAGGCAAAGACAGCATTCTCAATGTGGCAGCCTCACAGTGTGTTTCTTGATGGTTTCTGATGGTGCATGTGTGAGATTTATTTCTTACAGAGTTCCTATTCTTCTGCCACACAAAAGACACTCGTTGAATGGAAAACTGAAGACCCCCCCCCCACAAAGGATTAAAAGGATGTGTTTTGGCTTATAATTTAAATAATTTCAATGTATTGGATAGGAAATTGAAATGTCTCAGGTTTGTAAGTAATGGCAGAAAGATAATGGGGCTGACTTGAAGTTGTTGGTTTAGTTCCGATACTTTCCTCAAACCGTGGCTCATCTCAAACCAAAAGTAATATTTAAAACTCCATCGGTTAAAGTATATACATTGATACCTTTAGGGTGTAGGTTTTCTTGCTGAGCCGTAGGTTTGATATCCAGACATTTCATTACCTGGCTAGGTAACATCATCAGTGACGACCTCCAAATGAAGCAAAGCTGTTATCTCCTGTTTTCTATTTATATGTTTGTCCTGGATTGGGTTCCTGGGGTTTGTGGTGATGTCATTTCCTGTTCAACCCCTCAGAAAACGAACAGGAAATGACATCACCACAAACCCCAGGAACCCCATCCAGGGCAAACATATAAATAGAAAACAGGAGATAACAGCTTTGCTTCATTTGGAGGTCGTCACTGATGATGTTACCTAGCCAGGTAATGAAACATCTGGATATCAAAACTACAGCTCAGCAAGCAAACCTACACCCTTAAACCTCAACCTGAGCTACAAACCTTCACAAACCTTGCAAAAACATTCATACCTTTTTAAACCAGTTGCCCTGAACATGACAATTACTTGTTCCTCACTGATATTTGGACAAAAGGCACTTGTTCTTTACTGTAAATGAAGACCTCCTGCCTGCCATTTCTAAATGTAAGGATGAAACAGCTCTCGTTTTGACCTCAGCTATTTTTCTTCACGTTATGAGTGCAGGTGGTCCCTGACTTATGAATGACTGACTTACGAATATTCGTACTTACAAATGAGATCCCACATTACTAGTAACATTAAAGATCCAGCGAGCAAACATTCACTTGTACTTATGCATGGATATTTTATACTGTATTGTATTGTGATCCAACTTGTATACCAATTAACTTGTGATCATGCTCAGGAATGGAACCAAAGGACTTCCTACGCATTAGCTTTCATTTTATCTTTTGGCCCTTTCTACTGGATGCCTGGCTGTTAATGTTCTGGAGGTAACTTTAAAAGAAAGTCAATAACAAATAGTAATTGACAGAAAGTAGAGGTAGGAGAAAGTGAGGACTGCAGATGCTGGAGATCAGAGCTGAAAAATGTGTTGCTGGAAAAGCGCAGCAGGTCAGGCAGCATCCAAGGAGCAAGAGAATCGATGTTTCGGACATAAGCCCTTCTTCAGGAATGAGGAGGTTGTGCCAAGCAGGCTAAGATAAAAGGTAGGGAGGAGGGACTTGGGGGAGGGGTGTTGGGAATGCGATAGGTGGAAGGAGGTTAAGGTGAGGGTGATAGGCCGGAGAGGGGGTGGGGGCGGAGAGGTTGGGAAGAAGATTGCAGGTCAAGAAGGCAGTGC
>NC_057725.1:5477780-5482044 GCF_004010195.1 Chiloscyllium plagiosum
GTGACGGATAGGGAAGGATCTCTTGGGGCCTGAGAGGGAAGTGAGGGGGGAGGTGTGGGAGCAAGTTTTGCATTCCTTGTGGTTGCAGGGGAAGGTGCCGGGAGTGGAGGTTGGGTTGGTGGGGGGTGTGGACCTGAAGAGGGAGTCGCGGAGCGAAGGGTCTTTTCGGAACGCTGATAGGGGAGGGGAGGGAAATATATCCTTGGTAGTGGGGTCTGTTTGGAGGTGGCGGAAATGACGAAGGAAAGTAGGAGTATCCTAGGAGCTCAAACAGCTGCATATATCATAAAAGAGGAAGTGCAGTCATACAATTCCAAACTTAACCTTTAAAACTACATCAATACCACACACATTTGGGCAATGTCTATTTATTCATATCTATTAAAGTTAATTTTCATAGCTTAATTCTGAACATACACACAGTTTATATTGAACTGACACAGAGATGCATATCCCTACAATATCAATCACAAATCCATTATTAGATCGATAATCAAATTAAAATCATATTCAGCCTAACTGACAACGAAGACGCAAAGAATACTTCAACTTCATTACAAATGCTTCCCAATCAATCAATCAAATGATATTTGCATTGTAAACATTGCCATCAATATATCATCAATAAAACATTCACTTGCAGAAATTCTTTAGTTGTGTGCGGCTAACTCTGACTTACTCCTGAATCAAACCACCAGCAGGAGAGGTGTGTGAGTCTGAGCCTGGTAACATTGTTCATGCTCATATGGAACCTTTCCCTTTAGTGTTGGATTTGTTCCAGAGCGAACAATCTCCATACAAACAAGGCTTAAGATTTATTACCCGAGTCCAAATGGAACTGGCTACTGAGGGAGCCAACTTGATCTAAAGTGGAAGAATTGACAAATGATTTTGGGGGAAATCAAATTGAATGGCACAGCTGTTGGAAAAAAAATGCAAAAATAATCTCCAGGCAAGTAGTCAGTGGAAAGCTTTGATCTATCATTAACACCAAACCAACAGAAACCAGCTCTTTCATAGATAGCACATGATGCAATAGTCTTTCTTTTACACAGATTGTTTACATTTTGTATGAAGATCACGATGAATTAGTCAAAGATGAACACTTTGATTTGTGCTTTATGACATGTGAACTTTTGCCACTCTAAACATATACATTGACCCTGGCAATGAGGAGAGTAAGTGGAGGAAATAAGCAGGAAGTAATGATGGTGGGTGTTTGGGTTGGGGTTGGGGGTGGGGCAATGACGGTTGTGGGGATATTGTGTGAAAGTGAAAATTAGTAGGAAAAAACAGAACATGGTAACTCAGAGATAAAATCAAGAGTTATAGACCGTTTCACTCTGTTTATAACTGAAAGAATTAGATAATATCTGCCACTCTGCTCAAATAGTTGCAAACTTAAGGTGCATCACAGCGTGTAATTTGTTCCATGTTATTTTAAAAAATGAACAATACCGACAAGGGTCAATAATGCCACTCCCATATAGAGTGCCAAAACTCCAAATTATTGAGAGATCCTGAAACCTACTGTGGCCAAATGCAGCTACAGAGCTACCAGGATGTTAAGACTTTGTATGTCAAGAGCCCTCAATGAGTTCTTCACAAGCACTCGAATCTTCTGTTCCCTAGATGCTGCCTGACCTGCTGTGCTGTTCCAGCAATAAAGTTTCAGCACTGAGAGAAGGATGTTAAAACTTTGTATGTCAAGAGCCCTCAATGAGTTCTTCACAAGCACTGAGAGAGTGTCAAGGTTGTAAGTACAAAACTTCCTGAGGACTGTTGTGTCTGATAAGAACATCGATAACTGCTCATGCAGTGTAGAGAGCTGGCAACCCTTTAGACATGTGAACCCAGAGAGTTACCACTGCCTCACGAGTGACCATGAGGAGTGACATAGAGGAGTGTCCTGTACTTATTGTGTAATACCCCATTTATTTACCTCAGAGAACATATTTTCTTGAATGGTATTGAACATTACGGTGGATCAGTGGCTAGTACTGTTGCCTCATAGTGCCAGGGACACAGGTTTAATTCCATTCGAACACAGAATATAGAATAGTACAACACAGTTCAGGCCCTTCAGCCCTCGATGTTGTGCCAAATTTTTATCCTACTTGAAAATCAAATTAATCTACATACCATTCAATTTACTATCATGCATGTGACTATCTAACAGTCGCTTATATGTCCCTAATGTCTCTGACTCTACTACCACTGCTGGCAGCGCATTTCACGCACCCACCACTCTCTGTGTAAAGAACTGACCTCAGACATCTCCTCAATATCTTCCTCCAATCACCTTAAAATTTTGCCCCCTTGTGATAGCCATTTCCGCCATAGGAAAAAATCTCTGTCTATCCACTCTATCTATGCCTCCCAACATATTGAACACCTCTATCAAGTCATTCAGCCCATCAAGTCATACCAACCCTCTGACGAGCATCAAACCAAGACCCACCACATCCCTGTAACCTTGCATTTCCCATGGCTAATCCAGCTAACCTACACATGGCGTTGTGAAGGACAGTCTAACCTCGCAAACCAAGTTGAATTCTTTGATTACATCATCCTCATTTTCACATCCAAGGTCCCCTTCACCTACCTCCAACACACTCCATCCACCTGGACACCCCGTGCTAGCCTATTACTCGCCCTCAACCTCTTCATTTCCAACTGCCGCCGTGAGATCAACCGCCCCTACCTGTTCAACTGCCTCCCACACTTTAACATCTCACCCTCACAACATGCAGCCCTCCACTCCCTCTGCTCCAACTCCAACCTCAACATCAAACCAGCGGATAAAGGGGGTGCAGTGGTAGTCTGGCACACTGACCTCTACTGCTGAAGCCAGGCGCCGACTCAAAGACACTTCTTCCTACCGCACCCTCGACCATGACCCCATCACCAAATCATCATTTTCCGACCATACACAACCTCATCACCTCAGACCAGACCAAGAAGTACCTGCATGGGCCCCAGTTATGCCTGTCTCTTTGTCGGCTACATAGAACAGTTCATCTTCTGGAGTTACACCGGCACCATTCCCCACTTCTTCTTCCGCTACATTGATGACTGCATCGGCGCCACCTCTTGCTCCCACGAGGAGGTTGAGCAGTTCACCAACTTCACCAACACATTCCACCCCAACCTTAAATTCTCCTGGACCATCTCTGACACCTCCCTCCCCTTCCTGGACCTCTCCATCTCCATTAATGATGACCGACTTGACACTGACAGTTTTTACAAACCCACCAACTCCCACAGTTACCTGGATTACACCTCTTCCGACCCTACATTTAGATTTATTGTATCCGTTGCTCCCAATGTGGTCTCCTCTACATTTGGGAGACTGGACGCCTTCTCGCGCAGCGCTTTAGGGAACATCTCCGGGACACCCGCACCAATCAACCCCACTGCCCCGTGGCCAAACATTTCAACTCCCCCTCCCACTGTGCCGAGGACATGCGGTCCTGGGCCTCCTCCACCGCCACTCCCTCACCACCCGATGCCTGGAGGAAGAACACCTCATCATCTGCCTCCGAACACTTCAACACCAGGGCATCAATGTGGACTTCACCAGTTTCCACATTTCCTCTCCCCCCACCTTACGCCAGTTCCAACCTTCCAGGTCAGCACCATCCTCATGGTCTGTCCTATCTGCCAATCTTCCTTCCCACCGATCCGCTCCACCCTCCTCTATGACCTATCACTGTCATCCACACCCCCATTCACCTATTTTACTCTTTGCTACCTTCTCCCCAGCCCCACCCCCCTCCCATTTATCTCTCCATCCTGCAGGCTCCCTGCCTCCATTCCTGATGAAGGGCTTTTGCCCGAAACGTTGATTTTCCTGCTCCTCGGATGCTGCCTGACCTGTTGTGCTTTTCCCACACCACTCTAATCTAGATTCCTGCATGTGGTGGCACTGTTTAAGAAAGGTGGTAAGGACAAGCCAGGGAACTATAGACCAGTGAGCCTGATGTCGGTGGTGGGCAAGTTGTTGAATGGAATCCTGAGGGACAGGATGTACATGTATTTGGAAAGGCAAGGACTGATTAGGGATAGTCAACATGGCTTTTTGTGTGGGAAATCATGTCTCACAAATTTGATTGAGTTTTTTGAAGAAGTAACAAAGAGGATTGATGAGGGCAGAGCGGTAGATGTGATCTATATGGACTTCAGTAAGGCATCCGACAAGGTTCCCCATGCAAGACTGATTAGCAAGGTTAGGTCTCATGGAATACAGGGAGAACTAGCCATT
>NC_057725.1:5482104-5501412 GCF_004010195.1 Chiloscyllium plagiosum
TGCATTTTGGGAAAGCAAATCTTAGCAGGACTTATACACTTAATGGTAAGGTCCTAGGGAGTCTTGCTGAACAAAGAGACCTTGGAGCGCAGGTTCATAGCTCCTTGAAAGTGGAGTTGCAGGTAGATAGGATAGTGAAGAAGGTGTTTGGTATACTTTCCTTTATTGGTCAGAGGTGTGATCTTATAGAGGTTTATAAAATTATGAGGGGCATGGATAGGATAAATAGACAAAATCTTTTCCCTGGAATGGGGGAGTCCAGAACTAGAGGGCATAGGTTTAGGGTGAGAGGGGAAAGATATAAAAGAGACCTAAGGGACCATTTTTTTCACGCAGAGGGTGGTACGTGTTTGGAATGAGCTGCCAGAGGAAGTGGTGGAGACTAGTAAAATTGCAACATTTAAAAGGCATCTGGATGGTTATATGAATAGGAAGGGTTTGGAGGGATATGGACCAGGTGCTAGCAAGTGGGACTAGATTGGGTTGGGATATCTGTTCGGCATGGACAGGTTGGACCGAAGGGTCTGTTTCCATGCTGTACATCTCTATGACTCTATGAGTCATGCCCACGTATCTTTGCAGTCTCCTGAGAACACTGTGTCATTCCAAGTCTTGTCTCTTCTGTCTCCCATTTTCCTTCACCCCACCATCAATGAATGTAGTTAAAGCTTTCTCTCTTCCTCTATGGAGCTCTTTAAAGCCTCTAACTTTGAGCAATCCCCATCCAAATGTGTTTGCCAATGCTCCTGTGAAAATTGGAGAAGTATGTGTAGAGTCTACAGTATTAAAAAAAATCTATTACGATAAATATTTTTGTCGTAAATGGTTTTTAGAGAAATATGGACAGAAAGCACTGACTATTTTAGGATCAAAATAAAGTTATTTAATGCAACTTTGGAGAAAAAGGGCTCCTATGTAATTTTCTTGCTCCTCATAGGATCAATTTAACATTATTTTGTCAAACGCTATACATGCATTGGGTGGAAAATCACAGCCTTTGGTTCATACAGCCGCAATACCACACAAATATCAATTCAAACAACCAATTCAACTCGACTGGGCAACATGAAGTCAAAGCGCTTTGTTTCACATTCTCTTGGTCGTGAAAAACAGCACATGTAATAAAATGTCCAATTTCCATAGTACTTCATCAACACAAAAGAATTTTAAGTGGATTATTTTGAACTATTTTGGTTTACAGATGAACATGGCTAATGCCCTATTAATATTAACATTGAACCAGTTGGCACTCTGGCACTACAAAGTATTTAGCCACCATCTGACATACGTTGGCATTGTAATCCCTTTAGTGTGGTCTAGTCCCAAAACATATATAAGTGCAAGATCCAACAATAAACAAAACATTGCAATTAAAAACACTACTTATGAGGAAGAGAGAATATTCTTGAAGACTAATTACAAGAAGATGATCTCTTAGCAGATATTAAAAAGAACAGTGAGTGTAATGTTCTGATGTGGAGGTGCTGGTGTTGGACTGGGGTGGACAGTGTCCGAAGTTACACAACACCAGGTTATAGCCCAACAGCTTTATTTGAAATCACAAGCTTTTGGAACACTGCTCCTTCGTCGGGGCATAATAAAGGAGCAGCACTCTGAAAGCTTGTGATTTCAAATAAACCTGTTGGACTACAGTCTGGTGTCATGTGACTTCTGACTTTGTAATGTTCTGAAGAGGAGTTACATCAAATCTGAAACATTAATTTTGTTCCTCTCTCCACGGATACTGTCAGACCTGTTGAGTTTCTCCAGCTTTGTGTTTATTTCAGATTTCCCAGCATCTACAGCATTTTGCTTTTAATGAAGGTGATATAATTTTCTACTTTCTCACTCTTACCATAAGATTGCACAATAAGCACTCCTCCACACATATGAATTGTATTGTGTAATACAGCCACATTGCTACACAAACTTTGCATTTACGTAATGTCTTTAACATCCCATGGTATATCACAGATTGGTTTAAAGAAAACTAATTGTCAGGCTTGTAAAGCAAAGGGTAGGATGGGTGGCTCAGTGGTTAGCACTACTGCCTCACAGTGCTAGGACGTAGGTTCAGTTCCACCGTCAGGCAACTGTCTGTGTGGAGTTTGTGCATTCTCCCTGTGTCTGCACAGGTTTCCTCCAGGTACTCTTGTTTCATCTGACAGTGTAGAGTTGTGCAAGTTGGCCATGCTAAATTGCCCCATAGTAGTCCAGGGGAATGCAGGTTAGGTGGGCTAAAGATGGGAAATGCAGGGTTACAGGGGATGGGTCTGGGTGGGATGCTTTTTGGAGGGTTGGTGTAGACTCAATGGGGTGAATGATCTGCTTCCATATGGTCAGGATTCTACGTTCTATGCTGAGATCAAGAATGCATTTTTAACAGCTTTCTTAAAAGGGAAGGCAGTGGGCTAGGAGAGGCAGGAAGTTTCCAAGGGGGAATTGCCGTATAATCTTCTAAAGGATATCCTGCCAATGGGGAGATTAAATAAGGGAGGATTAAATTTGATCTGTTTGCTGTAGCATGATTGTATCCACTGTCGGATCTTATGATGAACCATTTATTACATGGCATTAACATTAAAAAGATACATTTCCACTATATTTCCACAGGGAAATAACAGATTAAGACACATGTCAACTCCCATATAGCATTCTTTCTGTTCTATTTGAAGATTTAATTCAGTCTAACAGTAGAACTTTAACCTGAGCAATGTACCATGTATCAATCATCTGTTAAAGTACAGATGTTCTTTGTTGAGTCAGAAATCACATGACACTAGATTATAACCAACTAGATTATTTGAAATCACAACCTTTTCAAACATAGCCCCTTCATCAGGTGAAGTGAACTCACACCCCTGAAAGTTTGTAATTTCTAATAAACCTGTTGGACTATAACTGATTTCATGTGATTTCTGACTTTGCCCACCCCAGTTCAACACCGGCACTTCCACCTCATGACTATGTTCTTTACTGGGCCTGCCTTTTCGACCAACAAAGACTCAAAGGTAAATGGGACATTGCTAGGAGTGCTAATGGTCAGTTAAGGTTCAACCACATTACTGTGGGTCTGGAGTCATGTGTAAGCCAGACCAGATAAGAATGGACATTAGTGAATCATGTGTTTTTTTGTTCTGACAGGATCTTTCCATTCATTTATTTACTTTCTGGCCCTTCTTCAGGACAACTAGGAATGCACAATAAATGCTGGATTCCAAGAGTGAATAATGAAAAAGGTTTCTATCATAAAAAATGCATCTGATTCAGTGCTGCATTTTGGTGAAGGAAACTGCTACCCTTACCTGGTCAGGTCTCCAGACCAAAGCAATGTTATTGACTCTTAACTGCCCTCTGAAATTGTTGATCAAGCTACTCAGTTTGTATCCAATGGGAAATGGTCACAACTCACAAGCGAATAAAAAAGTGTTGACCAAGTGTGGTATTAAAGAGTATTTGTTGAAAGGTGCTGCCCCGGAAAAGCACAGCAGGTTATCCTTTAGAAGATTATACTGCAAATCCCCCTTGGAAACCTCCTGCCTCTCCTCGCCCACTGCCTTCCCTTTTAAGAATGCATTCTTGATCTCAACATAGAAGCAGGAGAATTGACATTTCGGGCATAAGCCCTTTGTCAGGAATGTTCCCAACATTCCTGATGAAGAGCTTATGCCCGGAATGTTGACTCTCCTGCTCCTCAGATGCTGCTTGACTGGCTGTGCTTTTCCAGCGCCACACTTTTGGACTCTGATCTCCAGCATCTGCAGTCTTCACTTTCTCCTATTAAGGACTCTTAGCAAAGTTAGACTCAACAGGGATCAAGGAAAAACACTTCACTGGTTGGAATCATACCAGAGTGGTCTCATTTGTGTCGAAAGTTTTTTTTAAGACAAGGCCTCCTGAAAAATAAATGATTTAGTAATAACTACTTGTTTGTCTGACCCCTGCTAGGACATTTTGAACAATGACTTGGTTTGACATCTGGAAGTAGCTGGGGAGAAAGATGGCCATGAGAAAGGGCTGAGCAGTTGATCCCTCCTACATCTGGGAAAGAATCTTCTTTTTGAGTTGAGAGTTAAACTACTTATTCTTCTTAAAATATGATTGAAATATCTTCTCAAATGGTATTTCCTAAGCAAGCTGTATCTGCTAAGACTCCAGAGATTGCCGTGAATGATTAGTGACATGGCTACACATGCCAGACTTCAGAATGACAACCTTCGGAACAATGTTTGACTGAGCAAAATGTTTTTTTTAATAAGTTAACCTCTGCCGACAGTCCTGAAGTATGTACATTTGTGTGTTTTGAGTTATTGAGAGGGATAAATATTTGTACTTGCATATTACAGTGTGTGTATGTTAACCACTTATTACATCTTAATTGAATAAGTGTCATTTTGCTAAGAAATCTATAATCTTGTGATTATTAAGAAACCTGATAGAAAGACTATTTTATTTAAAACCTGATCTAGATAAGGCATACATGAACACACGACTTAGATGTGGGAATAGGGTATCCTTCCTTTCAAGCTTGTTTCATTATTCAATAAGAACATAGCTTTTCAGTGTCTGTTCCAATTCCCACATTTCAATCTATGTCAGATAATCCTTGATTACCCACTCAACAATCATCTATCTACCTCTATTTTAAAATATTCAATATCCCAACCCTTCCAACTTCTGAGGCCAGGAGTTGCAAAGTCATAAAATTCTCGAAGTGAAAAAAAGACCCTCATCTCTGACCTAAAGGGGAGACACCTGGTTTAACTACAATGCTCCCTCATTTCACACTCTCTCATAATAGTAAATATCCTTACCATGTCCACTTTGTTAAAACTATTCAGGATGTCTTAAACTCTAATCAAATTCCTCCTTGTTCTCGTCATCTCTAGAGAATACAAGCACAGCCTCTTCCTCATAAGGCAATACGTTTATTCCAGTTGTCAATATTGTGCCAAAAGGCAGAAGTTGTTCGAGAAACTCAGCAGGTCAGACAGCATCTGTGGAGAGAGAAACTGAGTTAATGCTTGGAGTGCAGTCAATCTTTGTTTCAGATCTTTAGCGTTTGGAGTTCTTTGTATTATCAAGCTAATAAACTTCCTTTGTACAACGTCCAATGCATATACCTCCTTCCTTAAATAAGGAGACCAGAACTATATACAGAATTTGAGATGTTGTCTCAACAATTCTACGCATAACTGAAGCATAATATCCTTATTTTATTACAGCAAATGCTGCAAATTCTGCAAATCTGAAATGTGGATAGAAAGTGCTGGAGAAACTCATCAGGTCTGGCGGTATCTTGAAGAGAGAAACAGAACTAATGCTTTGAATCTAATATGAGTCTTCTTCAGAACTGAAAGGGACTGGAAAATGATGTTTTTAATGCTATAGACAGAGGGGGAGGAAGAGCGGATGGGACAGATTGTGAAAGTGCCCAGAACAAAGGACAAAGCCAGCGCTAATGGTGATATAGGAAAGATTTATTATATTATCTTCCCAACATACCTTCCTATCTAACTTTGTGTCATCTGTAGATTTAGCCACTGGCCACTTCAATCGACTCAGCTAAGTCATTAATGTCCAGCACTGTCCTTTTGGAACCCCACTTGTCACTTGCTGCCAATCTGAAAGAGATCCATTTACATACACTCTCAGTTCTGTGCCAGCCAGCAACCTTCTATCTAGGCTGGCATGTCAATCCCCAACACTACGTGTTCCTAAGCTGCACAATAATCTTCAAAGTGGAACCTTTTCACAAACCTTAAGTATATCACGTTCTCTTTATTCACAACACGTTACTCTTACAAAGATGTCGGGACAAATCATTGCAGTTGCTGGAATCTGTACTGAAAACAGAAAATGCTGGAAATCACAGCTTCATTCAGCTCTGATGAAGGGACATCTAGACTCGAAATGTTAGCTTGCTCTCTCCCCACAGATGCTGCCTGACCTGCTGTGATCTCTTGCAAAGATCTTTTTCTCACAAAACTATGCTGATTCTTCTGATATACCTTGAGTTTTTCCAAGTGCCTAACTAAAATCTTCCTTCTCAACTGATTCTAACAGCTTCTCTGTGAGAGATGTCAAACTCACTGATCTATAGTTTCCAGTTCTTGAAAAATGTATATTCACCATTTCTCAGGAGATAGAATTTTTCTCGAAGCGAACAAATTTTAGTTAAAATTAACACCAGCACCCCCACTACCTCATTAAGCACTTTTTCCAGGAGGTAACATGAAGTCCATCAGGACCTAGAGACCTGTCAAACCCAACCCCATCAATTTAAATGGTCATCTTGGTAACTGGTAAAACTAATTTTATTTCATTCTGTAACTTGTGGAGAGCAATCGTGCTCTTTACTAGTCTCCATCCCACTCAAGAATCTTGGCAACTTTCAAGAAAAACACAGAAGGTCAGGCAGATCCAAGGAGCAGGAGAGTCGAGCTGTCGGGCTTACTTTTTGACTCTGATCTACATCATCTGCAGTCCTCATTTTCCCCACCTTTCATAGGTGGATAGCAAGAAACTTTCCCAGAGTAGAGGATTCAATTACTAGAGGTCAAGAGTTCAAAGTGAGAGGAGAAGAGTTTGGGGGAGAGATGCATGGAAAGTTCTTCATGCAGAGAGTGGTGTGTGCCTGGAACACATTGCCAATGGAAGTGATATGGGCGAGAATGATAGCATCATTTAAGATGTATCTAGACAGTTACATGAATGGGCAGGGAGCAAAGGGATACAGATCCTTAGAAAATAGGTGACAGGTTTAGATAGAGGATCTGGATCAGCACAGGCTTGGAGGGCTGAAGGGCCTATTCCTGTGCTATAAGGGTCTTTGTTCTTTGTTCAAGATAAAGCAACCCAGTAGGTTAGTTTCTTATTTACCACTTCCAAAAATCACTCCATCCAACAGCAAAGCCCAGAAGCAGTAATGAATACCATCAAGAAGATGCAATGCAGTGACTCATTGTTTGATAGCACTTTCCCAACTTGTGACCTCTGTCACCGAACAGGACAAGGGCTGCAGATGCATACAGACACAGTCATCTGAAAATTCCCCTCCTAGCTTCACAGCGCCCCAACTTGGAAATATATTGCTGTTACTTTAGTGTATGCCTCAAACCTGAACAATCCTGCTGGGAGGCAGGGGCACTAATCACTGCACCAGAAGATTTCCTTAATGGAAGACAAGGAGGTTGAAAAGACATTGTGTACCCTTTTCTATATACAGTCCTGTATGTGATCCAATATCTAAGCTGAACCTTTTTTATGTTAAATGAGAATGTATCGGTTTTTCACCTTTGGGTTATTTAATGTGAATGTATTCTTTGGGTAAATTACTTGAAGAATGTCCTTAATTAATTCAGTGTATTAATCTGGGGGAATGAGTTACAGTTCCAGGTCTCATAGACCATAGAACATAGAATATTACAGCAAAGTACAGGCCCTTCAGCCCTCGATGTTGCGTCGACTTGTGAAACCAATCTGAAGCTCATCTAACATACACTATTCCATAATTATCCATATGTTTATCATTTAAATGCCCTTGAAGTTGGCAAATCTACTATTGTTCAGGCAGGCCGTTCCACACCCTTACTACTCTCTGAATAAAAAAACTACCTCTGACATCTGTCCTATATCTATCACCCTTCAATTTAAAGTGCAGTATTGTACAGTTGCAACATGATCTCATGGCATCGAAACTTGATCCCTCTACCAATAAAAGCTATCACACTGTATGCCTTCTTAACAACCCTATCAACCTGGGTGGCAACTTTCAGGGATCTCTGTCCATGGGCACCGAGATCTCTCTGCTTATCTACACTGTCAAGAATCTTACCATTAGCCCAGGATTCTCATTCCTGTTGTTCCTTCCAAATTGAATCACCTCACACTTTTCCACATTTGACTCCATTTGCCATCTCTCAGCCCAGCTCTGCAGTTTATCTATGTCCCTCTATTAACTATAACATCCTTGGGCACGATCCACAACTCCACTGACCTTAGCATCATCCGCAAATTTACCAACCTATCCTTCTACGTCCTCATCCAGGTCATTTATGAAAATGGCAAACAGCAGTGGCCCCAAAACAGATCCTTGTTGTATACCATGAGTTACTCAAAAGCTTTACTAAAATCCACATACACAACATCAACCGCTTTACCCTCATCCACCTGTTTGGTCCCTTCTCAAAGAACTCAATAAGGTTTGTGATGCATGTGCTACCCTTCACAAAATTGTGTTGACTATCTTAATCAAATTATTCCTTTCTTAATGATTATAAATCCTCTCTCTTATAATCATTTCCAACAATTTACCCACAACTGAAGTAAGGCTCACTGGTCTATAATTACCAGGGTTGTCTTTCCTCCCCTTCTTGAACAAGGGAACAACATTTGCTATCCTCCAGTCTTCTGGCACTATTCCTGTAGACAATGACAACATAAAGATTAAAACCAAAGACTCAGCAATCTCCTCCCTAGATTTGCAGACACTCCTAGAATAAATCCCATCCGGCCCAGGGGACTTATCTATTTTCACACTTTCCAGAATTGCAAACACCTTCTCCTTATGAATCTCGAACACGTTTAGTCTAATAGCCTGTATCTCAGTATTCTCCTCAACCACATTATCTTTTTCCTGTGTGAATACTGACACAAAATATTAATTTAATGTCTCTTATCTCCTTGGACTCCATGCACAACTTCCTCCAACCGTCCTTGATTGGCCCTAACCTTACTCACGTCATTTTTTTCTTTCTGACATACCTATAGAAAACTTTCGGGTTCTCCTTGATCCTATCTGTCAACAACTTCTCATGTCTCCTCCTGGCCCTTCTTAGCTCCCTTTTCAGGTCCTTCCTGGTTAACTTGTAACTCTCAAGCACCCGAACTGAGCCTTTATGTCTCATCTTTACATAAGCCTTCTCCTTCCTTTTGACAAGAGATTCAACTTCTTTAGTAAACCACGGCTTCCTCACTCGACGACTTCCTCCCTGCCTGACAGGTATATACTTATCAAGGACACGCAGCAACTGTTCCTTGACTAAACTCTGCATTTCAATTGTGCCCATCCCTGCCGTTCCTTTCCCCATCCTCTGCATCCTAAATCTTGCCTAATCGCATCATAATTGCTTTTCCCCCAGCTATAACTCTTTCCCTGTGGTATATACCTATCCCTTTCCATCGCTAAAGTAAACATAACCGAATTGTGGTCACTATCACCAAAGTGCTCGCCTATCTCCAAATCTAACACCTGGCTGGGTTCATTACCCAGTACCAAATCTAATGTGGCCTTGCCCCTTGTTGGCCTGTCTACATACTGTATCAGGAAACCATCCTGCACACATTGGACAAAAACTGACCCAGCTAAAGTACTTGAACTATAGTGTTTCCAGCCAATATTTGGAAAGTTAAAGGCCCCCATAACAACTACACTGTTACTTTTGCTCCTATCCAGAGTCACCTTTGCTATCCTTTCCTCTATATCTCTGGAATTTTTCATCGGCCTATCGAAAACTCCCAACGGGTGACCTCTCCTTTCCTGTTTCTAACCTCAGCCCATACTACCTCAGTAGATGAGTCCTCAAACGTCCTTTCTGCCACAGTAATACTGTCCTTGAATAACAATGCCACACCTCCCCCTCTTTTAACACCTTCCCTGTTCTTACTGAAGCATCTAAACCCCAGAACCTGCAATAACCATTCCTGTTCCTGCCTATCCATGTCTCCAAAATGGCCACAACATCAAAGTCCCAGGTACCTATCCATGCTGCAAGTTCACCCTGGTGTTGAAGTAGACACACTTCAAACCACCTTCCTGCTTGCTGGCATACTCTTGTGGCCTTGAAACCTTATTCATGACTTCACTACTCTCAACCTCCTGAACACTGGAGCTATGATTCATGTTCCCATCCCCCTGCTGAATTTGTTTAAATCCTCCTGAAGAGTATTAGCAAATTTCCCCCTCGTGCTCTTGGTACCCTCTGGTTCAGGTGTAGACTATCCTGTTTGTTGAGGTCCCACCTACCACAGAATGAGCCCCAATTATCCAACTATTGGAATCTGTCCATCCTGCACCATCCCTGTAGCCATGTGTTCAACTGCCTCTTTACTGAACTTTGGTTTGATTCACAATATGTATTCTCAAAGGCATTGTGTTCAATGGGTGGCAACAGGAGAGAGTGATGCTTTCTTAATTATAGGGTTGTGAGTTGGCACAGGTTAACTTTTATTGCCCACCTCTAGTTGCCCTGATTGAAATAAGAAGATTGTTTGTCCCTTCAGAGGGCAGTGAAAAGAAATCTGAGTTGCGCGGGTGCAGAATATAGAATACTGGCGGAGTGTTTCCTTGTCAGCAGTGCAGTTGTGAGTTTTAAAACTCTTTGGAAACTTATTCTACTTTAATTGCTGTTTTCTTTTCACTGAATTCAAATTCCTGGCCTGTCACCTGTCACGGGGTTGGAGTGAGAAATTTGACCTCAGAATTATAAACTCAGGCCTGTGACAGGGCTAATACTTCAGTGACAGGGCTAATACTTCTCCACACACTCACGATACCCTGACAGTGATCAAATGGCACATAACTGTTGTTCCGTCCAGATAATATTGAATCTTTCTGTCTTTATTTGCACCCCTAATCCCAATAAAATGGTTTGCTGACTTGTGTAAATCACCAGAGATCAAAACAACTGCCCAGATCCAGAATTTTAAGCGTTACTATTAACATGTTTGGTTTGAGATCAAACCAGTAATCTTCTTTCATCTTTTTTTCTCTGTTTCATACACAGAAGCCACATCAGGGAGTAACAGTTTGAGGTTCTCTTGCATGTGCCTGATTGTCATTAAGTATTATATGGGTCAAAATGCCTGCTGATTTTTTTGTCAGGGACTGGGGGGTGAGAGCAGTGTGTGCTCTTTGGTCATCTCTCCTTTTTTTGTTGTTTGTCTAGGAATAATCACAAAAGTTAATCCCACTTTCTGATCGCGTTCAGTGCTCTTCATATCTTGATGAGGTGCGAAAAGCTTTAGAGCAGTTGGGCTCCAGCTGTCTCTGTGTGAAGCCATGGCAAAAGTTGATCTTTCTTGTATAGAATTAAAGTGGAATAGGTCATTATGTTTTATCTCCATAATAAGGGCTTGCCACGTTTGATATTTGAAGATCTTTATGAGAACGTTGTCACATTGTCACTGAGCTTTTGTTCAATTTAAGTTAAGACTATGTTAATTTTCTGACAGTGTTGATTTTGATTATTTATTCAAAGCTTTTGAAACATTGCAGAAACGTTCTTATTTGCACCACCAACCAAATTGGATTGCGGATGAAAATTACAATTAGATTTGCTTTGAATCTATGAACTAGCTGTGAAATTCATATCAAGGAAATCTTAATGGTGAGTAGAGAAAATATGTTGCAGTATTTGAAGAGTGTTATGATCCTATGCTTCTCCAGATGTGGTGTCACCTGATTTAAACAAACCAAGGACTTACTGATTTTTTTTTTACTGCATATATAGTTACCAGATATATTGAAGAAATGAAAAAGGATTCCAGGTCTTAGAAAGATTTGTGCTCCTTGACAGTAATTTTGCTGCAATTGCAGTAAGATTACAGTGAGCAGTTCTGAGGGGTTTCCCAGTCTCACATTTAGAGATCAGGAGGAAACCATTCAGCTCATCATACAAGTGCTACCTCTCAGAGGAACTGGCTTCTTGGTTCTCTGCCCTAAACTGAGAGAAGGAACGTTATTGAAGGAGGTAAAGGAAAGCTGATCATCGAATTGATGCAGAGGGAGGCTTCCAGTCAAGATGGTGGTGGAGGAGCAGTGTATGGGTTCCTGAAGGTATGGGTTCCTGACCCTGGAGCTCGTTTGATCTGTCCACTTTTACAATTTTCTTCTTCTTTCTCTGCGTTTTTTAAAAGCCTTTAACTTTACTTACCTACTGGGGAGAGTTCAGATGACATCAAAGTGCCCAGTGCATCTGAGGCAAAGCTTGTTTGGTGTGGCTGCAGAGGGAGTCACGTTTGGGTACCTGGCAATGGTGGGGGAAGGCGAGATTGTATTCCTGGCAATGGTGAGGGAAGGTCAGATTATGTTCCAGGCGATGGTTTAGGGAGGTGAGATTGTGGTCCTGGTGATGGGGGAGGGAGGTGAGATTGTGTTCCTGGTGATGGGGGAGGGAGGTGAGATTGTGTTCCTGGTGATGGAGGAGGGAGGTGAGAGTGTGTTCCTGGTGATGGAGGAGGGTGTTCCTGGTGACGTTGGGGGGAGTCGGGTTTAGGCCCAGTGCCGGACCTGACAGGTCTAGTGGTGGCTACATTGCCAAAATCGGCTGAGTGCAGATTCATGGCGGCGGTGAATTGGTACAGACAAGATAGAGCTGAAGGATGACTACACGGTTTTGCGATAGTGGCGGTATAGTGAAGGGACTCAGGTTTGGCTGATTGCTTCATGTTGGTGATGGTCTCCGAGTGCGTTGGAACAGCTGGCATCCCACCCATTGGCTCAACACTGAGGAAGGACTGTAATATTGAACATTTAACTTTATTTCTTTAGTTTTCTACTTTATACCTATGACTTTGTCTAGGTACCTTTGTACCTAAGGTGGCATCAGAGAATGGTGACTTGCTTTTCACAGTACTCCTGTATCCCTAAAACCACACTCTGATTCTAATGTTATTTGTTCACAGGCTCTGGGAATCATGGGCTAGGCCAGCGTTTGTAGGTCACCCCTAATTATGCAGGGGGCAGTTAGTGTTACCCACATCTGTGGATCTGGAGTCACCTGTACGCCAGACCAAATAAAGACAAAAGACCATTTTTCCCTGAAGGACATGAGTGAGCAAGATAGATTTTATAACAATCAACGTCAATTATAATCAGGCTCACTTTTTAATGAATTCAAATTTCACCACCTGCTACAGTGGGATTTGAATCCAGGTCCACAGAACACTACTTTGGGATTCAGGATTACAAGATCACTGACTTCACTTTCCCACCCCAATAAAATTCATATGTAAGGAGTTTTACTCACAACAATATATAATTTTATTATGTTTCCTGTCCAAGTGCAATTGGATCCAGTCTCACATTTCCAAGCCATGACTGACAGTCAATAAATTCCTTTTAAACTAATTATATACTGAATTCGAACATTTCCAAAATGTTAACTTTCAATGCAGGAAGTTCAAAATCAACTTGCGAAGGAAATGCTTATTTGCAAACATCTTGTTTGTAATTTCAGCATCTTGTACTTGACCATGCTTTGGATTATATAGCTGTGCACGTGAGAGTGAACATGATTAAAAAGGCACTGATCAGCACTTGTCTCAAATCAGACAGCACTTACTTTTCCAAAGGCTGATCACCAAAAAAATGCAAGTTTAGAAGACATTTAAACAATTAGCTTTGGCGATGGCACAACGTACATGGCGCTTAGTTTCTGGAGAGGACTCTGCATTGCATTTCTCAGGAGACAGAGGCACACTCAAGTCAAAGACAAATGTTTGTTTTGATATGTGTTAATGAGTGAACAGGCTACCACTGAATTGTCGGTTAGCTCAGTCTGCTGGATAGCTGGCTTGCAATACAGAGTATTACCAACAGTATGGACTTCTTTCTCACTCTGACTGAGGTTACCAAGCTGACCTCTCTTTCGAAACCTGTCTCCTTGCTTGAGGTATAGCAACCTTCTGCAGTCATTGTTTTTACCTTTGAGATTAAACCATTACTGTTCATCTCTCTCTGAGTCTTATGGTCCAGTTGGACTATGACAACTTTACCTTGATATCCCATTTAGATTGTAAAGGTTCCACTAATTGTAAGGTGACATTTTATTTCAAAAAATACTACAAGTTCTATTAAAAAAAGACATTTTCCAATGCTTTGACTCATGGGCTTCTTTAGGAAGAAGATGATTAATAAAAAGCTGCAGTTTTAAAAATAAATGTAGGAATATGATTGATGATTTCTGAACATGTCTGAATCAAAATCAATTTCAGTTAAGCATTCTTAACTTTGTGCCTATTAATGGAAATAACTCAATATACTTCTTAATAGCCTTAGGAAAGAATTTGAATAGAAATACATTTAATTGCTGCTTGTGTTCAAAATATTGAACCATTAACAGAGAAATCAACAACTTTTGTTTCTGCTGTAGAATATTTAAAGTGGAATTACAAGTTATTAAAAAAAAATAGCTTGTTCAAAATTCTTGATAGATCACCAAGAATCCTTTACAAAAGCAGTTCTTAAGATAATTTACTGAACTGTAATTATTGGCAAATAAAGGTACAGTAGTGGGGAAGGTGTAGGTAAAACAGTGTATAAGGAAAAATAGATAAGGTTAAAGGTTTCAGATCATCTGTTTAGACTTCATGAAGGGAACAGCTATAGTGCCTCTGTGGCATTTGCTCTGGTTCTCAATTGGTCAAGTCCGGGGGCAGAAAGGTTTCAAACATTCAGTCAAGACCTTTTGAACTCTGACCACTCTATAAAGATCTCCTTTGAATGGCGCAGTTCATTCACCAGTCCCTTAGACAGGACTGATACTAAATTAAAGCTGTAAAAACCAATTGGCTACTGTCTTTGTCCATCTCTCTCTGTTGTCTCTCTCTAAATAAGGGGCCCCCAATGGCAGCTTCCTCCCATTTCAAATGGCAATAAAATGGAGTGCGGACCAGATAAAATATCTGCTTGTTTTTATTTCAAGTGAATTCAGCGGGTAGACTTTCTCTCTGTCAGAATCCGTGGAGGCAAAACCTCCAGGGATGGCTTTGCAAAAAACCCATCCATGAGTGAAGGGGGAGCTGAACACTTGGCCTCTCCAGCTGTCTGTCAATGAATGGCTTTTCCGAAGCACAGAGTGATCTCTGTCTTCTTGCATACAATGTAGGTGTTACTGCTCTGAGTGAAAATAACAGAAATACTCACTTGAAGGGGTAGAGCTCAATCTTTTAAGTGTTTTTCATTTTCAGTCAGTCATGAAATCATGCTTCACTCAGATAAAAAGGGAGAAAGTATGTTTGGAAAAATCTCAAACGAGCCCATAAAACATCAACAGCCACTGCTTTTTTTTTGGGATAGATGATTTAAAAAAAAAATCTTTGGAGAATTTCTTTTTACAACTAGTTTTGAATTAAGAACACACTTACACTCCTTTTTTGTAACACTTTGTGAGTGATTCAGTTGACAGCCTAAAAACAAAATGTTTGCGCCAGATATAAAAAAAAGAGAAATATATTGAATAGCTAAACTAATTTAACTTCAGGCAGTTAGGGGCAAAGGAAGTAACACAGCCTGTTACTGGGGTAATTAAGCAGATTAGGGCAAGGTTTGGAAAGTTTGCTTGGTGTGATAATATTCTGTTGGCAATTTTGATAGTTGGCTTTCAGATCCTATTTGCATAACTTACTTGTGGCTCAGGGGTCTTTGAGGTGCCTGAGGACAAAAGGGTGAGTTGCAGAGCCTTCTGTGGCAATAAACCCTTGCTGGGTCACAGCAAAATCTGAGCTTTATAGGACCACAGCCACACAAAGGGTTTGTGGGGGAAATTGTAAAAAGGAAGTTTTTTTTTTCTTTGGACTGAATGCAATGTGCAGATTAAAAGTTTCATTTGAGATTTTGCTATATTCATAATACCAGGGCTCTGAATAGACTTAAGTAAAAGCCCACAGCGGTAGCGTGCCCTTTTATTCATTGGCACAATTTCAGACACAGGTTGTTTTGCACTTGAAAGAGGTGAATGAGGGAAACGTGGGATTTTGACAGTCGATACCGGTCTCCAAGCTCATGATGGGGATTTCCTAATTAACCCTGTGAGCCCATCAGGTGGCCTGGTTTCAGCGATTTCTGTCATAAAGGCCAAGAAGTTGAATTTTGTTTTCTGTTTTAGTGGTTATAAAACCACAAATGAGAAAGTAAGTGTAGAGACATAGCTGAAAAATTATTGTTAGTGTGTGTCTGTGTGTGTGTATGTCTGTGTGTGTGTGTCTGTGTGTGTGTATGTCTGTGTGTCTGTGTGTGTGCCTGTTTGTCTGTGTGTGTCTGTGTGTGTGTGTATGTCTGTGTGTGTGTCTGTGTGTCTGTGTGTCTGTGTGTGTGTGTGTCAGTGTGTGTGTGTGTGTGTTCCATTGAGTCTTTGTTGGTGGTATGTGTATCCCTGAGTTCGTAAAAACAACTCAGTTTAAATCTAGAAAAAGGATGCTTGAGGGTCTAATTTAATGAATCATATATGCACACTTATTCAGTGTCCCTTTACGGCACCCATTGTGTCAATAAAGCTTCATCTTGAGACATCTAGGATACTCCCCTGAAACAGGTATTTGTTCCTTTGCATTTGCAAATAGAGAGGGCATAAGTCCTGGATGAAACTCGCTTTTCAAAACTCACTTGTTCTTGACCACAATAGTCAGTTTTTACAAGTAACCAATCCCTTTTAGACTATTTGAGGAGCTTCTGGAAGGTAAGTTTAAACCACCTTGCTCGAACCTTGAATGCTGCTGTTGGCCAGGATCCTGAACTCTCCTGAGAGCCACATTGGCTCTTCTTGCTTTCTCTCTCCAGCCTTGAACCTCCTACCACCACATCAGTTCACCTCCCCAACCAGAACAACTAGCACTCTCATCCTTTGGTAATTTGAGGTTGGCTGCACAATTTGCCGTGGTCCTGACTTCACGAAAGGAACCTGTCTCAATTTGGATGCACTATCATCCTTAGACCATGTTTTTTAAACCCGATGAAATGAAGTGCTGCACTTCAACTTATAAGAATTAGATCAGCTGTGGGTATCTTCTTCAAAGACATTTTTTTTAACATAATATCTTATAACTTTTCAACTACTGATTTTATTCTGCAACAGAAGTTGCCTCAAATGAAGGTAACAGCTTTAGTCCTTTAGTGTGTTTTTAAAGTTGATTTCAGTTTAACTTAAAGTGCATGAAACATTATTTAAGAAACTGTGGTAGTTTTACAGCAAACAGTATTGAAAACCAAATTCAGTTGCAAACAAACACCAATGTTTAAAATAAGCAAATGCCATTCATGTTTAAAAACAGCCACAGTTGTTTTGCTAAATATTTGAAAGCATCCCTTTAAATACCGTTTTACAACATCTAGCTGTTGGCTAATGACAATGGTAGCACCCTCAACCCCACTCATTCAAATTCTCTCTGAGGTCACCATGCTTTTTATCCATTCAGCAGTCCATCAGTGGAGGGTTTCACCTGTTGAAAACTACCAGCAGAATGCTTACAGATGCAGACTAAAAACCAATTTGTTTTATTCACCCCCTCTTTACTCCATGAACAGACTGTAATTTTATCAATTTTTCATGCCTTTGGTTTGCATGAATGCTTGACATTTCCACATCGAAGCATTGACAAAAAGAAATTTCATGGCTGAAAGTTTCATGAATAATGCCCTTTGGTTAAAAAAAAAGGGTAAACTTTTTTGGTCACAAATAAGCGGAAGTATTACAGTACTGGTCATATTGGAAACAACAAGTGTGATAGTAAAGATTGAATAGGAAGTGTTAGTTATCACTTTACACTCTAATTCAACAATTTTATAGTATTTGTTTCATCTGAAAGAATTATTGGCTAGTGGAGAACCAAGATGTTCTTTACAAAGTCTACGAGTTATCATTTATGCTGACTGTGCAAAGTTGATCAATAACAAAACCTGTTTGATGTGCATCCTAATTTTAACTTAGATAGTTAGATTGCAGATATTATGTTTGTTGTAGTTGTTAATTGAGGCATATGCATGCAATGTTTTGAAAGCTGTTTAGTAAACACTGACTTCCTACTTCCTTCAGAAAAAGAGTAAATATTTCTTTTGAGTACTCAAATTTTGCAAACAAACGTTTCATAAAATAATGTTGCTAGTTTTTAATTTCACACATTGTGTTGAGAGTTAATACTTGTTGGCAAAAACCATAACATGTTGTTAGGACAGTAAATAATATTTAGTGTCCCTTCAATAAAATGAAGCATATTTTGGAATAAAAAAACAGAAAAAAGTTGGAGGAACGCAACAGGATCTCAGTGGGGAAACCTCACAACCATTGAAAGGAAGAGCACTTGAAATGTCATAAAATTCATAACTATGGGTGAAGTGTTGGAAAGTGGGATGAGTATAGATTTTGAGCAGTGTTTTGTCAGTGCAGACTTGATCAGCCTCCTCTGTACTGTTTGATTCCATTAACCCAGCTCTGAAGAAGCCTGGCACGGTGGCACAGTGGTTAGCACTGCTGCCTCACAGTGCCAGGGACCCAGGTTTGATTCCTTCCTCAGGTGACTGTGTGGAGTTTGCACATTCTCCCAATGTCTGTGTTGGATTTCCTCTGGTTGCCCTGGCTTTCCCGCACAGTTATACAGTGTGGGAATTTGCACTTGGAATGATCTTCTTGAGGATGTGAATATAATTAGGGCATTTGGATAAGTACATGAACAGGAAAGGTTTGGAGGGGTGTGGGCCAGGTTCAGATATGTGGGACCAGTTTAGTTTGTGATTGTGTTTGGCACAAACTAGTTGGACAGAAGGGTTTGCTGTATGACTGTGTGTGCAGGTTAGGTGGATTGGTCATGCTAAATTGCCCAGGGAAATGCAAAGGTAGGAGCAGGGGTGGGTGGATATTCATTCAGATGGGCTGAATGACATGCTTCCACACAGTTGGGAGTCACAGTGGACCTGACGTCTTAACTCTGCTTAACTCTCCACAGATGCTGTAAGACCTGATGAGTTTCTTCAGCACTTTCAGTTTTTACTTCACATTTCCAGCATCATGGTGTTTTGTTTTTAAACATATTTGGTTCCAATCTCATGCTTCTATGCTTGCCCTGGGACTATTGAAGTTACCATCATAATTGCTGAGGAGACAAGGTACATAAGTAGACTGGGTGTGCAAACCTTCAAGTAACCTTTCTCTCTATACCACCTCAGGGCTAATTGATGGGAAAAGCAAATGTTAGATATGATTCTTTTTGGTACTTCTTCCTGTAAGGTGTCACAGAAATCTGGACTTTGTTGCCTGACTTTCCACATAATATTCCACATGGAACATGAAGTTAAAAATCCCATAACACCAGGTTATGGTCCGACAGGTTTATTTGGAAACACTAGCTTTTGGAGCACAGCTCCTTCATCAGGTGGTTCATCAACAATTACCTGAGGAAGGAGCAGTGCTCCAAAAGCTTGTGTTTCCAAGTAAACCTGTTGGACTATAACCTGGTGTTATGGGATTTTTAGCTTTGTACGTCCCAGTCCAACACCAACATCTCCAAATCACATGGAGCATGTTACCTTTCAAT
>NC_057725.1:5501912-5555077 GCF_004010195.1 Chiloscyllium plagiosum
ACACTACGTGTGCAGACATTAACTCATTGCTTGTGCAGACAGTAAACCACTCCCTGTACAGACATTGACCATCCCGCTGGTCAGACAGTAACTCACTCCCTGTATAGACAGTAACCCCACCCTCTATGGACAGTGACACACTCCCTTTGCAGACAGTAACCCACCCACTCCCTGTACAGAGAGTTGCCCACTCCCTTAACAGAGAGTAATCCACTCTTTGTACAGATAATAATTCACTCACTGTATGGACAATAACTCACTCCCTGTATATACAGTAACCCACTCCCTGTACGGACAGTACCGCACTCCCCATACACATAGTAACTCACTCCCTGTGCAGACAGTAATCCACTCCTTGTATAGACAGTAACCTACTCCATGCATGGACAGTAACTCACTCCCTGTATGGACAGTACCCCTCTCCCCGTACAGATAGTAACTCATTCCCTGTATGGGCAGTAACTCACTCCTCGTACAGACAGTAATTACTCCTTGTACAGTCAGTAACCCAATCCCTGTATTGACAGTAACTCACTCGCTGTATAGACAGTAACCCACTCTCTGTACGGACAGTAACTGATTCCCTGTACAGACAGTAACCCGCGCCCTGTACGGACAGTAACTGACTCTCTGTACAGACAGTAAACCACTCCCTGTACAGACAGTAATCCACACACTGTACGGACAGTAACACATTCCCTGTACAGATAGTAAGACACTCCGTTTACAGACAGTAACCCTCCGTATACGAACACTAAGTCACTCCCTGTACAGACAGTAACACGCTCCCTGTACAGATAGTAACCCTTCCCTGAATGAACACTAAGTCACCCCCTAAACAGACAGTAACCCACTCCCCATCTGGACAGTAACTCATGCCCTGTGCAGAAAGTAACCCATGCCCTTTACACATTAATCCATTCCCTATATAAACAGTAAGTCATTCCCTGTACGGACAGTAACCCACTCCCTGTAGGAACAGAAAATCACTCCCTGTACAAACAGTAACACACTCTTTGTACAGGGAGTGAGTTACTGTCTGTACAGGAAGAGGGGAGTGTGTAGGGAGTGTGTTACTGTCCGTTTAGGAAGTGGGGTATTGTCTGCAGAGGGAGTGAGTTACTGTACAGACAGTAACCCACTCTCTGTATGGAAACTAACACGCTCCCTCTACAGACAGTAAACCACTCCCTGTATGAACAGTAGGTCACTCCCTGTATGGACAATAACCCACTCCCTGTACAGACAGTAACCGATTCCCTGTACAGACAATAACTTACTCCCTGTATAGACAGTAACTCACTCCCTCTGCAGACAATACCCCCTTCATGAATGGACAGTAACACACTCCCTATACAGACAGTAACCCACTCCCTGTGTGGACAGTAACCCACTCCCTGTACAGACAGTAATTCACTCCCTGTATATACAGTAACTCACTCCCTTTATGGACAGTAAACCACTCCCTATACGAACAGTAAGTCACTCCCAGTACAGACATTAACTCACTCCATGGAGGGACAATAACCCACTCCCTTTTCGGATAGTAACCCACTCCCTGTATGGACTGCACCCTACTCCCTGTACAGAAAGAAACCCACTCTTTGTACAGACAATACCTCACTCCCTGTATAGATTGTAACTCACTCCCTCTACAGACAGTACCCCACTCCCTGATCGGACAGACAGTAACTCACTACCTGTACAGACAGTAACCGACTCCCTGTACGGACAGTAACCCACTCCTTGTACAGATAGGAACTCACTCCCTGTACAGACAGTAACTGACTTCCTGCACGGACAGTAACTCATTCACTGTATGGAGAGTACCTCACTCCCTGTCCAGGCAAAAGCCCACTCCCCATGCACACACCAACTCACTCCCTGTACAGACAGTTACCCTTCCCTGAACAAACAGTAAGTCACTCCCTGGACAGACAGTAACTCCCTCCCTTTACGGACAGTAACTCACTCCCTGTACAGACATTAACACACTCCCTGTATGGACAGTAAGACACTCCCTTTACAGACAGTAAACCTCCCTGTACGAACACTAAGTCACTCCCTGTACAGACAGTAACACGGTCCCTATACAGACGGTAAATCAGCCCCTGTACAGACATTAACTCACTCCCTGTACAGACAGTAACCCTTCCCTGAATGAACAGTCAGTCACTCCCTAGACAGACAGTAACCCACTCCCTATATAAACAGTCACTCACTCCCTGTGCAAACTGTACCACACTCCCTGTATTGACTGGAACCCACTCCCTGTACACACAGTAACGCCTCCCTGTATAGACAGTAGCCAACTCCCTGTACAGACAGTAACTCACTCTCTGTACAGACAATAACCCACTCCCTGTGCAGACAGCAATCCACTCCTTGTATGGACAGTAACCAACTCCCTGTACGGACAGTAACCCACACCTTGTGCAGATAGGAACTCCCTGTACAGACATGTAACTGACTCCCTGTATGGACAGTGACCCATTCTCTGTACGGAGATTAACCCACTCCCTGTACAGGCAAAAGCCCACTCCCTGTGCACATATTAACTCACTCCCTGTACAGACAGTAACCCTTCCCTGAACAAACAGTAAGTCACTCCCTAGACAGACAGTAACTTCCTCCCTTTACGGACAGTAACTCACTCCCTGTACAGACAATAACACACTCCCTGTATGGACAGTAAGACACTCCCTTCACAGACAGTAAACCTCCCTGTATGAACACTAGGTCACTCCCTGTACAGACAGTAACACGCTCCCTATACAGACGGTAAATCAGCTCCTGTACAAATATTAACTCACACCCTGTACAGACAGTAACCCTTCCCTGAATGAACAGTCAGTCACTCCCTAGACAGACAGTAACCCACTCCCCGTACGGACAGTATGTCACGTCCTGTGCAGAAAGTAACCCACTTCCTTTTTTGGCAGTAACCCGTTCCCTGTATAAACAGTCACTCACACCCTGTACAGACAATAACCCACTCCCTGTACAGACAGTAATCCACTCCCTGTACGGACAGTAACCGACTCCCTGTATAAACAGTCACTCACGCCCTGTACAGACAGTAACCAACTCCCTATATAAACAGTCACTCACTACTTGTACAGATTGTACCGCACTCCCTGTATGGACAGTAACCCACTCCCTGTATAAACAGTCACTCACATCCTGTACAGACAGTAACCCACTCCCTATATAAACAGTCACTCACACCCTGTACAGACTGTACCGCACTCCCTGTATGAACAATAACCCACTCCTTGTATAAACAGTCACTCACATCCTGTACAGACAGCAACCCACTCCCTGTACAGACAGTAACCCACTCCCTGTACAGACAGTACCCAACTCCCTATATAAACAGTCACTCATTCCCTGTGCAGACTGTACCTCACTCCCTGTATGAACTGTAACCCACTCCCTGTACACACAGTAACACCTCCCTGTATAGACAGTAACCCACTCCCTGTACAGACAGTAACCCACTCCCTGAATAAACAGTCATTCACGCCCTGTATAGACAGTAACCCACACCTTGTGCAGATAGGAACTCCCTGTACAGACATGTAACTGACTCCCTGTATGGACAGTGACCCATTCTCTGTACGGAGATTAACCCACTCTCTGTACAGGCAAAAGCCCACTCCCTATGCACACATTAACTCACTCCCTGTACAGACAGTAACCCTTCCCTGAACAAACAGTAAGTCACTCCCTAGACAGACAGTAACTTCCTCCCTTTACGGACAGTAACTCACTCCCTGTACAGACAATAACACACTCCCTGTATGGACAGTAAGACACTCCCTTCACAGACAGTAAACCTCCCTGTATGAACACTAAGTCACTCCCTGTACAGACAGTAACACGCTCCCTATACAGACGGTAAATCAGCCCCTGTACAAATATTAACTCACACCCTGTACAGACAGTAACCCTTCCCTGGATGAACAGTCAGTCACTCCCTAGACAGGCAGTAATCCACTCCCCGTACGGACAGTATGTCACGTCCTGTGCAGAAAGTAACCCACCTCCTTTTTTGGCGGTAACCCATTCCCTGTATAAACAGTCACTCACACCCTGTACAGACAATAACCCACTCCCTGTACAGACAGTAAACCACTCCCTGTACGGACAGTAACCCATTCCCTGTATAAACAGTCACTCACGCCCTGTACAGACAGTAACCCACTCCTTATATAAACAGTCACTCACACGCTGTATAGACAGTAGCCAATTCCCTGTAAAGACAGTAACCAACTCCCTATATAAACAGTCACTCACCCCCTGTGCAGACTGTACCTCACTCCCTGTATGAACTGTAACCCACTCCCTGTACACACAGTAACGCTTCCCTGTATAGACAGTAACCCACTCCCTGTGCAGACAGTAACCCACTCCCTATATAAACAGTCACTCACACCCTGTAGAGACTGTACCACACTCCCTGTATGGACAGTAACCCAATCCTTGTATAAACAGTCACTCACACCCTGTACAGACAGTAACCAACTCCCTGTACAGACAGTACCCAACTCCGTATATAAACAGTCACTCATTCCCTGTGCAGACTGTACCTCACTCCCTGTATGAACTGTAACCCACTCCCTGTACGGACAGTAACGCTTCCCTTAAAAGACAGTAACCCACTCCCTGTACAGACAGTAATCCACTCCTTGCATGGACAGTAACTCACTCCCTGTGCAGACAGTAACCAACTCCCTGTATGGACAGTAACTCACTCCCTGTACAGACAGTAACACACTCCTAGTACAGACAGTAATCAACTCCCTGTATGGACAGTAACCCACTCCCTGTACAGACAGTACCCAACTCCCTATATAAACAGTCACTCACACCCTGTACAGACAGTAACCCACTCCCTGTACAGACAGTAACCAACTCCCTATATAAACAGTCACTCATTCCCTGTGCAGACTGTACCTCACTCCCTGTATGAACTGTAACCCACTCCTTGTACACACAGTAACGCTTCCCTGTATAGACAGTAACCCACTCCCTGTACAGACAGTAACCCACTCCCTGTATAAACAATCACTCATGCCCTGTATATACAGTAACCCACTCCCTGTATAGACAGTAACCAACTCCCTATATAAACAGTCAGTCACTCCCTGTGCAGACTGTACCTCACTCCCTGTATGAACTGTAACCCACTCCCTGTACGGACAGTAATGCTTCCCTGTAAAGACAGTAACCCACTCCCTGTACAGACAATAATCCACTCCCTGTACAGACAATAACCCATTCCCTGTTCAGACAGTAACTATCTCCCTGTACAGACAGTAATCCACTCCTTGCATGGACAGTAACTCACTCCCTGTAGAGACAGTAACCAACTCCCTGTATGGACAGTAACTCACTCCCTGTACAGACAGTGACACACTCCTAGTACAGGCAGTAACCAACTCCCTGTACAGACAGTAACCAACTCCCTGTATCGACAGTAACCCACTCCCTGTACAGACAGTAACCCACTCCCTGTACAGACAGTTACCAACTCCCTGTATGGACAGTAACCCATTCCCTGTACAGACAGTAATCCACTCCCTGTACAGACAATAACCCATTCCCTGTGCAGACAGTAACTATCTCCCTGTACAGACAGTAATCCACTCCTTGCATGGACAGTAACTCACTCCCTGTACAGTCAGTAACCAACTCCCTGTACAGACATTAACTCACTCCCTGTACAGCCAGTAACACACTCCTAGTACAGGCAGTAACCAACTCCCTGTATGGACAGTAACCCACTCCCTGTACAGACAGTAACCAACTCCCTGTACAGACAGTAACCAACTCCCTGTATGGACAGTAACCCACTCCCTGTACAGACAGTAACCCTCTCCCTGTACAGACAGTAACCAACTCCCTGTATGGACAGTAACCCACTCCCTGTACAGACAGTAACCCTCTCCCTGTACAGACAGTAACCAACTCCCTGTATCGACAGTAACCCACTTGCCGTCTGGACAGTAACTCACCCCCTGTACAGACAGTAACCCACTCCCTGTACAGACAGAAACTGACTCCTTCTTTGGACAGTACCCACTTGCTGTGCAGCCATTGACCCACTTCCTGTACGGACAGTAACTCACTCTCTGTACGGACAGTAACCCACTCCCTGTACGGACGATAACTCTCCCTTTCTTCCCTCGGCCTTCCTCCACTTTGCTAAGTGTGCTGTTCCCTGTACCTGGGAGATGCAATGGTGCAGTGGGATTATAGCTGGACAGTTAATGCATAGACGAGAGTGTGGTACTGGAAAAGGACAGAGTTCAGGCAGCATCCAAGGAGCAGGAGAATTGACATTTCGGGCATTAGACCCCTTCCTTGAATAAGTTCTCCTCCTCATTCTTCGAGTTAATTTAGATTAGATTAGATTAGATTACAGTGTGGAAACGGGCCCTTCGGCCCAACAAGTCCACACTGACCCGCAACCCACCCATACCGCTACATTTTCCCCTCAACTAACACTACGGGCAATTTAGCATGGCCAATTCAGCTGACCTGCACATCTTTGGACTGTGGGAGGAAACTGGAGCACCTGGAGGAAACCCACGTAGACACGGGGGGAATGTGCAAACTCCACACAGTCAGTCGCCTGAGGCAGGAATTGAACCCGGGTCGCTGGCGCTGTGAGGCAGCAGTGCTAACCACTGTGCCACCATGCCACCCAATGCAGAGACCCAGGCAAAGTGCTGGGGACATGAGTTCAAATCCTGCCATGTCAGGTGATGGAATTTGAATGCAATCAGGAAAAACAAATGTGGTATTAAGAACCTAATGATGTTATTGTTGATTGTCAGGAAATACCGGTCAGGTTCACTCATGTCCTTTGTGGATAGAAACAGCCATCCTCACCTGGTCTCATGTGACTCCAGACCAGTAATGTTGTTGATCCTAACCTGCTGTCTGGGCAATTAGAAATACTGGTCTAGCCTGTGACACCCTCATCCCCTGAATAAATTTATAAACATCCTCAGTGTGAGATTTTAGGTTTGGGATCCACAGATAGCTAAGGCAGGCAGTGAACTGTTCTTTGGTCATTTTAAGGTAGTTTATTTAAGTTTATTAGGAAGCAGCAGTTAAAATATAATCCATTTATCTAATTCTGAAAGTTGGGCGTGTTTCCCAGATAACGCAAGGACAGACAGCCATTTGGATGGAGTGTGTTGATCTTGCTAGTTTCTGACTGTAGTGCCCTGCTCACTAACTGAAGTGTTCGGGACTCTTCCCTCAGCCTTGCCCCATCTTTCCAGGTCTGTCATCCATCTGTAGAAGGCAGCGGTCTGATGAGTCACCACTGGAGAGCACTGTCCCCTGTCTCTGAGTGTACATTAATATATTTAATTGCTAGGAGCTAATGGCTTCCACATAGGAGATGATGGCCCAGTGGTATGATCACATTCACCTCCCTCCAATCCTCCGGTACGGAAAGATGGTTAAGGCAGCTCCAGTGGTGCAATCGGTTAGTGCATGGTACTTATGTGACAGTATAGAAGTGCGTGAAATGCGGAGGTTGTGAGTATTGCTGACATGTAATGATTAAGGATAAGCAATAAATGGTGGCCCAGCTCGCGATACCTTCATCCTGTGAATGACTGAAACAAAATCAGAACTAGCAGCAGGAGTAGGCCATTCAGACCCACCAGGCTGATCCCACCTTGGTCTCAACTCCATTTTCCTCCCCATAACCCTTCAAAACATTATTAATTAAAAATCTCCTCTTAAATTTACTCAATGTCCCAGCATGCACTGGACTCTGGGATATTGAATTCCATACATCCACAACCCTTTGAGAGCAGTCATTCCTCCTCATTTCTCTTTTAAATCTGCTTGTCCTTATCCTATAACCATGACCTGTTGTTCTACATTGTTCCATGGGGAGAAAACATCCTCTCTGCGTACACTTTGTCAATCCCCTTTAGCATCTTATGTACCTCCATTAGATCGCCTCTCATTCTTCTAAACTCTAACTCTTAAGTTACGTCAACCTTTGTAATCAATGAACGTAGGACAGATAACCAGGATGTGAGAATGCTTACCAGTTTGATGTCAGGTTTTTAGTTTTCATTAATGCTGAGGGTCATTTCCTGATCCTTTCCAAACACTCAAATAGCTAACGGGACAGGTGCACAAACCAGCAACGTAGGAGTGTGGACATGGAAGCTGGGCTCACGTGGCCCTAATAATTCAAGTGGCTGTTTGGAGTGGTTTCCTGTTCAGAAATTATCTTTGGTATTAGCTGTTTTTATCAGATTATCGGAAATATACCAGTTAATTCAGTGTCCTAATTTCTTTCTTCAGCCACAACCTTCCCTCTTTGCTATTAGCCCCTTGCTATGTTCTGTGGCACAGCCTGCTTCCTTCATTTGAATGCCTCAACTTACTTGGAAAGTTTACCGTGTCTTGAAGCATCATTGAGAGCTGCATCACTGTTTGGACAAAACAACAACTTCAAGAAGAAGTGAAGTCTATCGGCTGCACACCCTGCCCTCTGGTATTGGGAATCTGAAGCATTGTGTTTCTCAACTGGTCAGAGGTTAACTGGAGAAAACCAACTTAATTCCAGTGAGTTGGACTTTTGACAAGATAAGAGTATATACATATTGAGAAAATACTCAACGTATCAGTTAAGTGGTCCTTTTCTGCTATGAAATTAATAGCTGCGCTCAATGTTTTACCCACCAATCCATGTTTTACTGACTAGCACCTTTTAACAAGGAAACCAACAAATGGACATAAAGCAGTGAATGGATCACAGTGATGCAAAAATGCAATTACTTTTAAGATGTACTTACAATTACTTACAATAATTTTAAAATCATCCCTCCTTTCTGGAGGGACTTTTTGAGAAATCAAAAGTCAACCTATATGCTGACCTCTCTGGTACTTTGGAAAGGAGTAAGGGATGTATCCCCAGGGTCTTGACCAATAATAATCCCTCAATCAACATTCTCTCGTCACTATCACATTGCTGTTTGTGGTTGCTCTCATGTTGCCTACACTAACTGCAACAATAACCACATTTCAGAAAAGTATTTTATTGGTTTGGAATGTCCTGTGTTTGTAAAAGATACTCCATAAATGTGAGGCATTTCTTTGTCTTGGTGGTAACAATTAATTTTAAATAGCAGTCTCTTTGAAAGTGATGATTTAGAGATGCCACTGGGATGTACAAAGTTAAAAATCACAAAACACCAGGTTATAATCCAACAAGGTTATTTGGAAGCACTAGCTTTCGAAGCGCTGCTCCTTCATCAGGTGGTTGTGGAGAATAAGATTCTGCTATAAGTTCTGTGTCTTACAATCTTATACTCCACAACCACCTGATGAAGGAGCTGAGCTCTGAAAGCTCGTGCTTCCAAATAAACCTGTTGGACTATAACCTGGTGTTGTGTGATTTTTAACTTTGAAAGTACCCAGTGTTTTGCTTGTGTTCACAAAATCCAGAAGGGTGTTTGTGGTGTGACATTTGATTGGGAAGTATGCAGATTCACTTTGTTTCACAGCATTATATAAAGTTGGAATTTCCAAGTTCTGGTGAACTGAATGGAACTGAGTGCTTGCTGATATTAAGACAGGCTGTTACAATAATGCACTCCTTTGAGGAACAGTCTCATGCCTGAAATAATAACCAAACTTTTTTCTCTACTGATACTAGTGGGCACTTGTATGTATTTCTGACACTTTCTGCTTCTACTTAAGCTATTAAGAATTTCCACTTTTTATTTGTATTTTGAGTTTGGTTGGAACAAGAATATTGTTTACAGTCATTGTTTCTTTGTCTTGTCTTTATCGTGATACTGCTCAAAGGAGTTTCTTGCCAAGGCACGTTGGGGATGAGGAATATTGACAGAAATTCAGGTGTCTGAACTCTTCCTGTTTCATGGAAAATATAGCAGGAATTTATCGTCAGCTTGCTGAATTCCTCCTACAGACATGTATGTAACAACTGCTTCCCATGTTAAATAATATCCGCATGAATGTGTTCAAAACGTACCTTCAAAATTAGGTTATCTCTGCTCTACTGAAGAAAGGCCACTGAACCTGAAACATTAACTCTGATTTCTCTGCACAGATGCTGTCAAACCTGCTGAGAATTTCTAGCAATTTCTATTTTGTTACCTCTGCGCTGTTGTAAATATTTAATATTCAAGACCTCCCACTCTAGATAACTTGAATCAAACCGGTACAATATGTTACATGGACAAAAGGAAAATTTGCAATGTTGGAAAATTGAAGTAAATGCAGAAAATGTTGCAGCAACTCACCCAGTCTGTGAGCTCACTCACTGAAGGGTCATATTAGACTCAAAACATTAACTCTGTTTATCTTTCCACAGATGCTGCCAGACCTGCTGAATTTCTCCAGCAATTGTTTGCTACAATCCATGTCTGGTGGGACATGGGGCTTCGACACAAATCCTCTATCACAGAGGCAGGGACATTACCACAAAACAGTTCTAGCTCTACATTTAATAGATGGTCATTAATGTTTAATAGTTCTAAGTATTGATCGACAACTGAAGAAACTGACATTAACACTTAGGGCTATTTCTGGTTCTATTTATCAGCAACTAGACTTAGGGAACTGTATGTGAAGTTTATCTTTGCTGTTAATAGCAGTTTCATAAAGGCTTAGTGCTCTGAGCAACATATTGTCCATTGACATTTGGATTAATCTATGAAAACTGATGCAACACACTATAAAAAAATCTTTAACATATGACACCACTTAGAAATACATAAAATTGCAATTTGTGTTGGTATGATATGAATAACTGATTTCCTCAGCACCAGTGTCATGTTTTCTTCACAACTAAGCCTCTAATAAGAAGCATCTGTTTAACACTATAATTCATAAATTGAAATGGCTCTGTTTACATTGGGACATCTCAGTTAGAAAACCCAGTGTATTGTCTTTAATGGACGGTGAAAAAAGCTTAACTTTTTGTGTTAATTAAACTGACTGTAGGAGCTTTAAGTAATGTTGGCTAACTCTAATCTGAACACTAACTTCTGTGAAAGATACTACATTGCACAGTTTATATTTGACAGTAAGTGAATAGAGCATTACATGTCTTTTTTGCAAACAAAGCTCCTTATCATCTGTGTTGTGTAGGATGTTGTCTTCAGGCCAGCTTTATCTAACTTTGTCCAGATGAGAGGGCATAATAAGTAAAAGGCAATGTATCTTTAATTGTTTCCTTAATGATTCTTGTCTGTATCTTCAGGCATACAGAATGCTTGCCTTCTTCAGCTGGGGCAGTGAATATAAAAGTTGGCAAGTTATGCTACATCTGTAGTAAACTTAGGTTAGGCCAGGTCGGGAATATGAGTTAAGATTAGAGTTGAGCTGGAAAAGCACAGCAGGTCAGGCACCTTCCGAGGAGCAGGAAAATCGATGTTTAAAGCAAAAGCCCTTTATCAGGAATGAATGATGAAGGGCTTTTTCCCGAAACATCGATTTTCCTGCTCCTCGGATGTTGCATGATCTGCTGTGCTTTTCCAACACCACTCTAATCTTGGCTCTAATCTCCAGCATCTGCAGTACCCACTTCTGCCATGTTTGGAATATTGCTTGCAGTTCTGGTCGCCACACTACCAGAAGGATGTGGATGCTTTGGAGTGTGTGCAGAGAAGGTTTACCAGGATGCTGTCTGGTCTGGAGTGTTTTAGTTATGAGGAAAGGTTGGATGAACCTGGATTGTTTTCATTGGAAAGATGGAGGCTGAGGGAGTGACCTGATTGAGGTGAACAAAATTATGAGGCAAAGATAGAGTGGATAGTTAGAAGCTTTTTCCCAGAGTGGGAAGATCAACTACAAGAGGGCACAAGTTCACGGCTAGAGGGGGAAAAGTTAGGGGAGATGTGCCTGGAAAGTTTTCCACCCAGAGGGTGTGGGTACCTGGAACACACTGCCAGTGGAGGTGGTGAAAACAGGCATGCTAGCAACAATGGAAGCCTATCTTGATAGACACGTGTACTGAGGTGAACAGAGGGATCAAAACCATGTATGGGAAATAAGTATCAGGTTTAAATAAAGTTTAAGAATTGGCTTAGGCTCGATGGGTTTTTTTTGGGTTTGTCTCAGAGCAGGTTCAGACCTCCAGTACCTAGCCCAAGTAACAATTCTTCACAGATTCATCTAGTTACTGTTCAACACATGATAACTAAAGGCTGTATTCTATACTGCAATCTAATGTAATCACAAATAAAAGACAATCTAACCATGGCCCTTGGCAGTCAATGGCGTTACAATCACTGAATCTCCCATTATCAACATCCTGGGGGTTATCATTGACCAGAAACTCAACTGGACTCATAACAAATGGCTATAAGACCAGGTCAGAAGCTAGAAATACTGCGGTGAGAAACACACCTGACTCCCTAAAGCCTGTCTACTATTGACAAGGCACAAGTCAGGAGTGTGATGAAATACTCTCCACCTGACTGGATGAATGCAGCCCCAACAACACTCAAGAAGCTTGACACCATCCAGGACAAAACATCCACAAGCATCTGTTCCCTCAACCATGGACCCTCAGTAGCAGCTGTGTGTACCATCTACAAGATACACTTCAGCAAAGATCCTCAGGCAACACCTTCCAAATCCACAACTATTTTCACCTAGAAGGACAAAGACTGTAGATATATGAGAACATAATTACTTTCAAGTTCCCCTCAGAGCCACTCACCCTGACTTGGAAATACATCAGCATTCCTTCACTGTCACAGGGCCAAAATCCTGGAATTCCCTCCCTCATGGCATTGTGGGTCAACCCACAGCAGATGGACTGCAGCAGTTCAAGATGGCAGCTCAACTCCACCTTCTCAAGGGGCAACCAGGGATGGGCAATAAATGCTAGGCCCAGCCAGTGAAGCCTACATAGAGTCATAGAGATGTTTGGAAGGAAACAGACGCTTTGGTCCAACTCATCCATGCTAACCAGATATCCTAAATTAATCTAGTTCCACCTGCCAACACCCATCCCATATCCCTCCAAACCTTTCTTATTCATATACCCATCCAGATGCCTTTTAAATGTTGCAATTGTACTAGCCTCCACCACTTCCTCTGGGTACCAGCCTCCACCATTTCCTCTGGCAGCTCATTCCATACATGTACCACTCTCTGTGTGAAAAGGTTGCCCCTTAGGTCTCTTTTATATCTTTACCTGCTCACCCTAAACCTATGCCCTCGAGTACTGGACTTCTCCACCCCAGAGAAAAGACTTTGTCTCTTTACCCTATCCATGCCCCTCATGATTGTGTAAACCTCTATAAGATCACCCCTCAGCCTCCGATGCTCCAGGGAAAACAGCCCCAGCCTATTCAACATCTCCCTATAGCTCAACTCCTCCAGCCCTGGCAACATCCTTGTAAATCTTTTCTGAACCCTTTCAAGTTTCAGAACATCCTTCTGATAGGAAGGAAAACAGAATTGCATGTAATATTCCAAAAGTGGCCTAACCAATGTACTGTACAGCCAGAACATGACCTCCCAACTCCTGTACTCAATACTCTGACCAACAAAGGAAAGCATACCAAATGCCTTCTTCACTATCCTATCTACGTGCAACTCTACTTTCAAGGAGCTATGAACCTACACTCCAAGGTCTCTTTGTTCACTACCCTTAAGTGTATAAATCCTGCTAAGATTTGCTTTCCTAAAATGCAGCACCTTGCATTTATCTAAAATATCCCACAAATGAATTTTTTTTAAATTTAAATTTAATCATACTTTGCTAGAAATCAACATTCTGATGGTGTGATTGGTCAGATGATCGTGTAGAATATCTTTTGCTTTAGTTTGAAAATTCTCGTTCTTGTTTTCAAATCCGTCCATGTTGTTTCCTGTCACTTTCCCGAAAGGTTTCTTTCAGTCCTACAATCCCAGGAGAACTCGGTGCTCCTCCAATGCTGGCACCTTTCACATTCCCGGTTATATTCACCCCAACTTTGGGGGCTGTGCCTTAAGCTGCCTTGATCTCAAGCTCTAGAATTCCCTGGCTTAACCTCCCTGTCTTTCCACTTCATTCTCTTCCTTAAAGGTACTGCTCAAAACCTACTTCTTTCTCCAAGCTTTGGCTCACCTGTCCTGATATCTCCTTGGGTGGCTCACTGTCAAATTTTGCTTGGCAATGTTTCTGTGAAGCATTTTAGGGGGCCATTTTGTGATATTATGGGTGCTATATAAACACAAGTGGTTGTTGGAAGAATTGTGCCGCTAAAAGGGAATTTCAACAAAATTCACAAAGTGTGGGATTTAAATATAATCCTGTTTGAAATGTGATTACAGCTCGAGCTTTAGTGGGGCTAATTAGATTGCACAAATGCTCATATTTAATTCCTCTCTCCACTGTTTCAATGGGGCATTAGTCTGCTTATTTCAAATGGGCTAGCCTTTGTTAAAATAGTGGAGAGAGGAATTTAGTTTGAATGCATTAAGTCTTTGTATAATGTTAACACAAATTCCCAGGCTTATGTGTAAACTTACAAACTTAAAAAAAATCTAGATTGAATTCTTAACCTTATCTTCAATTTGTCCATTCTGTCCTCAGTGTAAGGAAACCAAGCTTGGTTCAAGTACGATTTATTATTTGTTGGAAACTTTTAAATTTAGCGTGTTCCCTTCCCTGAAAAACACTGGAGAAGTCATGTTGCCTTTCATCTCTCTTTCTCAGCCTCCCAACTCTAGAAGGTTCTCAGTCAGATAAAAAAGAATGTTGTATTCAGACCGATGTCATGAATCTCAAGAGGCACCTCACCAAAATGACAGTGGGCTAATTATTCCAGTGAGCTGGTGAGTTTATAAATCACATCAAGCCAAAGATAAACTAGACAACAGAAAATAGGAAAGGGAGCTATAAGGAACAGAATTCCTACCATATCATTTTTGGTTTTGGTTTCCTTTAAACAACATGATAGTTGCACTGCCTGTTCATGCTTTGTGTTTTCTGTACTCTTACTTCTTGACTAGGTAATTGACTGTTTTAAATTTTAGTTTATTTTTTAAAAAAAGGTGCAGTGGGTTTGCTGTAGCTGGACTGGCAAAAAAAAAATACAATATGAGCTGCTGTAGGGACTTCAGTAAAGACATGAATTATGAAGACCAAGATGAACAAAGGGACTGTTGTGTCGATTTTGTTGTTGAATGGTTTCAGATAATTAATACACCCAACACTCACCAACAAATGGGAACTGCTTCTTTAATGTTCTTCTGATGTGTAGTAAATTGGTCAAGATGCATCTACTTCAAAGATGTCCCATAATTGTAGTTCTATAGTATGCTCACTATATTGTATGTGGAGAGCATGCAAGGGATTGATATGTGTTTTTAATGACTTGCGTTGAGTGTGGCAGTCAGTAGAGAGGCTTATCAATTCTATGAGGCAGGCATATCTGTTGTAATTATTTTTACACCAGTAGAGACACATTTCATCTATACAGCAAGCTTTTGTTTGGTGCTTTACATTTGGAAACAGATTTAGGTATTAAGTGTCTAATGTCTGGGCCAGGGAATCCTTTTCAGAATTAGTAATACTGACCAGAACAGACTGCATTACACTCTCCAAATGGTGCAGTTTTGCATTTGAATGTCCGAATTATCCTGGTTTCTTGGAGACAGGCACAACACCAACATCTTAAATCCTCAAAATATTGTCAGCTTCATTGAATGCTTGTGATCTAAGTATATGTGTAATTATTCTGTAATTCGCCCCAAAATGTGATTTCTTGGGTTTGCCAATGGATTTCCGTCTTTGTAACACGGATGATTGTTTCTTTGTGACAGTTTTATTTTAAGAGGTAACAATCGACACTGTGTCCCCCCCAAGTACATATTGACAATTTACATATTGACAATTTTTACCAGCGCCACTTCCCCCACCACCTCCCCACCCTTCTCTGGAAAATGCTTGATTTGTTTGAGGGGGCACAGCACGGTCATGAAAGACAACTTAAGATAGGTTGCATTGAACAGCAACTTTCACAGAATGGACCTAATGTCACGTATAATAGACTTCTAGCAAGTCATGTATAAGTAATTAGAATCTGCAGTTGTTGTGAGGCCTGTTATTGGCATGGGTGTATAGAACTGGTTGCTACAAAGAACTCAGTGTGGTCAAACAGAAGTAGTTCCAATCCCAGTGTTGAGTTGACATGGCACTGGCATTAAGTTATTATTATCCCTGTAGTTTTATAGACAAAATTATTTCATGGCCTTTTTTAAAATCTCATCCCATCAATACGTGTGATTCTAAAGTACTGAATGATGAGGGAATTGACCGAGAAAGTAATTGCCAGTTTTGCAAAACACATGGATTTTTATGACACCAAGACATAATAAAGTATGATGGAAAGATTTATATGGCACAGTAAAGAAATATGAGAATGAGACAGGTTCTCCTTTCTTTTGTTGTTGACCTTGACCTAGGAGTCCTCAGGCCACAGTGAGAACTTAAGCAAGCTTAGATCAAGGAAGGATTTTAAAATTGAATTTATTCGGTTCAACAAAACCTTCCATGAGAGGATTTACTCTGAACAAGCTGTTGCCAGGTTGGAACCTTCTTAACTCCTTCAGGACTGGTGATGTAGGAATATACACTTGTTAACAGACTTGTGGTGCTCTGAACAAATATTTTGTTGCAAGGAGGCTGCTGGTCTTGATTTATGGATGTGCAGCTTAAACACTTTCAAATCTTTTAGACAAAATCTTTTGCAAGCCTTAAAGAACAAATTGGAATGGGAGTTGTTTAACTAAAATGTGTTAAACAGAATGACAAATCCTAACCCCTGAGGGGGTTAACGGGAGGTTGAGCCCTTTGATTTATGATCATGGTTCTGCGAACTCCTCAGTTTTGCAAACAAGTTCTACACATGAGTTTTGTTGAAGTGGTATACTTTCATATATACACAATTGCCGTCATTTTTGAATCAATTTATCAAAACTTGACTGCATCTGTATTGCATGCTATGTAAAGTTACTGAGATGAAGTGAAATAATATGTTGCAACTGAGTAAATCTGTGCATTCAGTTTGGTAAGCATATCTTTGACCAACATGTATGTAAAATATTGCTGTAAGTTAAGATTTTTTGTACAGTACTGCTGGTGTGATGGGACACTGTGTACTACCATGCCAACCGTAACTCTGCCAAAATCTAAAAAGTCTTAATCTTATTGAATCTTACCTGTATTCAAATGTGATATAATCTTAACAGATACGCACCAACGTTAGAAAACATTTTTCAAACTGAACAGAATTGTTGAGGTTTCTGCCAGTGATGAGATGAGGAGAATTTTGTTTTACTGGGTTAGTTATGATGATCTGGAACGCACTGCCTGAGACAGAGGTGAAAGTATATACAGTTTTATATTTCAAAAGAGAATTAGAGTAAAACTTGAAGGGAAGAAAACTTAAAAGGTTATGGTGAATGTTGTATTCTTGTGTTGTGTTCCTTAACACAATTAGAATTATACTGAATTGGTAAGTAGCAGAGTTTCAGTTTGCTTGAAAATTCAAAACAGGTTTGGTTAACAGATAAACAACTTGTGGACACATCCTCAATCCAACACTCTGCTGCCTGAACTACTCCTAGTGATTGCTCATTATTGTATTCAGCTGTTAAAGCAGTAAGGCACCAGCATTGTTCTTAAATAACTTGGATTTCTCTTGCACCTTTAACAACCCCAAGATGTCCCAAAGGAATTTGCATCCAAACTCATCAGAAAAGATCCTTGGAAATGCCTCTTTCTTAGAAATGGAGTCTTGTCATCCTTCACACATCTCAGAGACTTTATTGATGTCTCAATGGAAAGAAGATTCCTCTAACAGTGCAACACTTCCTCAGTATTGAAGTACCAGACAGAATCATGTGCTGAGGTCTCTGTGAAGGATGTCTATGTTAAGAAGAAGTCATCAAAACCAACAGCCAACTTCAAAGCATTTTAGACATCATCTTTCTCAAACAACATGGAATTACTTTGGTCCTTCACCTACTGCTTACCCTCTCCAACCCTAAAAATTCCCACACTCTCTTCCCATTTAATTCTAACTTTAAAGGAGCCCATTATTTTATTTTGTGACTGGAGCCACATTTGCTGTTTACAAAACAAAAACACTGCGGATGCTGGAGATCTGAAACAAAAACAGAAATTGCTTGACCAACTCAGCATGCCCAACAACATCTGTGGAGAGAAAAGAGAGTTAATGTTTTGGGTCCAGTGATCCTGCATCAGGATGACCAGACTCGAAATGTTAACTCTGATTTCTTTCCACAGATACTGCTGGGCCAGTTGAGTTTCTCCAGCAATTCCTGAGATTTCTGAGATGGGTTGTAATAGCAATCAATTTTGGTTTTATGATGACTAATAGCTGCCAATTTCTAAAAATTCCCTCTGACTGAGATTTGAAAGGAATATGCCTGGAATTCTGGGTTATCAAAAACATTCCTTCTCAGCTGCATGGCTGCCTGTGGTTACTCCCACTCTGAGGTACCTCACACAATGATTAGCAGCTGATCACGGCATTGACCTCCAGTTCCGAAAGATAGTTTCTGTACATGGATCTCGGAGGCCTGCGCTATCAGAAAGAAAATTAAAGGGAATGCTGGCTGCTAATCCAGGGACATTGGGGTGGCACGGTGGCTCAGTGGTTAGCACTGTTGCCTCACAGCACCAGGGACCCGGGTTCGATTCCAGCCTCAGGTGACTGTGTGGAGTTTGCACATTCTCCCTATATCTGCATGGGTTTCCTCCAGGTGTTCTGGTTTCAGCCCACTATCCAAAGATGTGCAGGCTAGGTGAGTTGGCCATGCTAAATTGCCCATTGTGTTCAGGGATGTGTGCATTCGTCAGGGTAAATGTAGACTAATAGGGTAAGGGTGGGTTACTCTTTGGATGGTCAGCGTGGACTTATTGGACCGAAGGGCCTATTTCCACACTGTAAGGATTATAAGATTCTATAATACACCCTTAACATACTGAATCCTATACTCATGACCTTCTTTCTCACTGTTACAGGTATAAAGCTGTCATAAAAGTAAATGGTTTCCAGTACTCAAATTTCATTACAAGCCCATCATCTCCTCCTAAGTAGCTTTTCCTACCAATTCCTGTGAATATTACAACATGTCTACTGACACTGTATTGAGTCAGAGATTTCATAATAAATCTGCTGATGCTAACCATTTGCATTTTGTCTGGACCACATATTTACATTTAAACTTAATTACAGTGTCACCCTTAATTAAATAACATTAAAATGAAGAAATTCAGTCACTTAATATGACAACCAACCATCCAAAAGCTGTAAACGCTAAACTCAGAGCCAGCTTTGTTTGATAGTGGAAGAAGTCAGAGTTAGACTTCTGAGTTAGAGAATTGTTGTCAATCATAAGAATACAGAAGGACAGATCATCACCTTGACTGGCATTTCCATGCAATGCATACTTAGACAGCTTGAGACGGTAGGTGTGGAAAGGTTGCTCCTCTTGTGGGAGAGTTTAGGACCAAAGGACATCAATCCAGGGTAAATGGTTGCCCATTTAAGACAGCGATGTGGAGGAACTTCTTCTCTCAGAGTACTGAATCTGTGGAATTCTTTACCAAAAGAGGGCTGTGAGGCAGGAGTTGGGACGTCATGTTGACATCGTACCAGACGCTGGTGGGGCCTTACGTGGAGTACCATGTGCAATTCTGGTTGCCTTGCTATAGGAAGGATATTATTAAATTGGAGAGGGTTCAGAATAGGTTTACCAGCACGTTGCTGAGATTGGAGGGTTTGAGTTATAAAAATAGACTTTAGATAGGCTGGGAGAAAGTGAGATGCTGGAGATCAGAGCTGAAAATGTGTTGCTGGAAAAGTGCAGCAGGTCAGGCAGCATCCAGGGAACAGGAGAATCGACGTTTCGGGCATAAGCTGAAGAAGGGCTTATGCCCGAAACGTCGATTCTCCTGTTCCTTGGATGTTGCCTGACCTGCTGCGCTTTTCCAGCAACACATTTTCAGCTTAGATAGGCTGGGACCTTTTTCACTGCAGCGTAGGAGGTTGAGGGGTGACCTTATAGATGTTTATAAAATCATGAGAAGCGTAGATGGTGAATAAGAAGGATCTTTTCCCTAGGGTGGAGGGGTTCAAAATTAGGGGGCATATTTTTAAAGTGAGAGGAGAAAATGTTGAAAAGGACATGAGGCGCAACTATTTTTACACCGAGAATGGTTCATACGTGGAGTGAACTACCAGAGGAAGGGTCAGATGCAGGTACAGTTAAAACATTTAAAAGACATTTGGATAAGTACATAAATAGGAAAGGTTTGGAGGGATGTGGGCTAAATGCATGCAAGTGGAATTAGTATAGTTTAAGAAAATGGTTGGTGTGGACTAAATGGACTGAGGGGTCTGTTTCTATGCTGTATGAATCTATATTTGAGGCGGAGATAGACAGATTTTGAATCAGTACAGAATCAAAGGTCCTGAGAAAAAGTCAGGAAAGGAATTGAGGGTTATCAGATCAACTATGAACTCATTGAATGGTGGAGTAAGATGGTTGATTCTTAATTGCCCTCCGGGGAATTGGAGTTGGGTAATAAATGCTGGTGCTGTTAATGACAACCACTCCCATCAAAGAATTAAAGTGTGTGCCTTTACTGACATTGATTTGGTTTGATTTGATTTGATTTATTTTTGTCACATGTGATAAGATACAGTGATAAGTCTTGTTTTATGTGCTCTCTAGACAAATCATATCTTACATAAGTACATCAGGGTAATAGGACAAAATGCAGAATATAATGTTACAGCCACAGAGAAGGTGCAGAGAAAGATCAGAGAAAGGTAGTGGAGGACTCAGTGATGGCAAGGCCATTGAATGTCAAGGGGTAATAGTGACAGTCCCTTTTATTGGAGACGGTCTTTATCTGACATTTGTGAGCTGTCAATATTACTTGCTATTTGTTAGTCTAAACCTGGATATTGTCCAGGTCTTGCTGCATTTGAACATGGACTGCTTCAGTCCATGAGGAATCGTGAATGGTGCTGAACATTGTGCATTCATTGCGAACATTCCCACTCCTGATCTTATGATGGAGGGAAGGTCATTGATGAAGCAGCTGTAGATGCTTGGGACTAGGACACTACACTGAGGAACTCCTGCAGGAATGTCCTGGAACTGAGATGACTGACATCCAACCCCAATCATCCTCTTTTTTACTATAGCCCATATCACTCTCACTGTTCACTCAGTAACCCAGAGAAATGAACACCATCCCTAGACTTGACATGTCTGCTTTCCCCAGGACTTCATGGACTGCCTCCTAATAAACCCCCTGGCTAGTATTTCCTGAACTCCCAGGATTAACCATGGCCCAAACCTGGACTCACATCTGCGCAGCAGCCTGACCGATCCCCCAGTAATCCCTAGACTTAACCCGCAGGACTGACTGAAGCCCAAACTGCAAGGACTTGTCCCAGTCTCTGGTCGGAGAAAGGTCTGAGTGACTGTGACCAATCCCCTGGACCGTAATTAGATGAGCCCCATTGATTGACTGTGGAAGCAACCCCTGACTGACTGTAGTCCCCCTTGATGCCACTGAGAATGGTTCCTTGGAATGTTTATTTGCTTGAAGCATGTGCAGTGTGCTGGTGGGATAAACCCCTGCCACATCCTGCAGCATGTAGTTTGGTGATAACCAGCAATGTGTCTATCCCCTTGACTGTTCAGTGTACCCACTTTGACAAACAATTTCCTGGCCCACTGCATTAAAAAGCAACATGACGTAGATAGGGGCTGGCACTCTCCTATTAAACACAAAGCGCATGCTTGCTGAGAATGCAAGTGAAGAGAAATAATACGCAGAAAGAAAAGATCAATGTTCTGGGGACAAGGTTTAACTCCCATCATGGCAGATGGTAGAATTTGAATTCAATGAAAAAATGGCCAATTATTATAGAAACCCATGTGTTGCACCATTGCCCTTCAGGGAAGGAAATCTGCCTCCCTTACCTGGTCTGGCCTACATGTGACTCCAGACTAACAGCAATGCGGTTGACTCTTAACTGCCCTCTGGGCAATTAGGGATGGATAATAAATGCTGGTCTGGCTAGTGATGCCCGCATCCTATCAATGAATTAAACAATGTACCTTGGACATTACAAGATATAACACTTATAATCATGGGCCACAATTCATTATCGGATTTCCTGTGAGCAATGTCAGTGGAAATCTGGTAACATCTACATATCAATCAGTCTTTAGCTGTCACAGTTCAGAATGGCAGAAGTATAAACAGAGAATTGAATAAAAGTTACTGCTATTAAAAACTGTGCACCATCTAATTGTGGGAGATCTGCTGACCTGAAATTTTAAAATAGTTTGAAATATATAAGGTTCCTCAACATTGTATGATGGACATTGCAATGACACTGCATGATGACAATAATCAACAGTCCTAGTTATAGTCAGAAAAATGTTGAACTTTTATTGGAATCGTGGATAGTTCCATACTATGACTAAGCAAAAGGAGAGAGACAATAGCCTAGTGGTATTTATCACTGGAGTATTAATCCACAGACCCAGGTAATGTTCTGGGAATGTGGGTTTGAATCTAGCCACGGATAATAGAATCTAAATTTAATAAAAATCTGGAATTATGAGTGCGATGATGACCATGAATTGATTGTCAGGAAAAGAAATGCCCATTTGGTTCACTAGTGTCCTTTCAGGAGGGAAGCTGTCATCTTTATCTGGTCTGATTGTTGATTCTTAACTACCCTCTGGGCAATTAGGAATGGCCCTGGCCAGTGACACCCTCATCCCATGAATGAATTAAAAAGAATATTTTTGCCCATCATATTACTGTGGAGATTAACTCTTCCAAGGTATTTATTACAAAGCATGTTCATTATAGATAATATCAACCCCTATTGGCTAATGGTTGCTAACTTCCTTTTGGTAAAGATTAACTTAATGATTTTGGCAACATGGTGAGCCAGTGAACTAGCCAGTGATGAGTAATGCAGTCAGGAGCCATGGTACTCCATCAAGTTGTCCAAATCAGAAATGGTTTCAGTTTCCAAGGAAGAGACACCCTAAACTCAAAATGTTAATTCTGTTTCTCTCTCTGCAGGTGCTGCCAGACCTGCTGAGTTTCTCCCCCATTTTCTGTATGTGATTTAATCCATGTTTAGAGAACATGGGACTTGAACCCAGACCTTCTACCCAGAGGTAAGTGCCTACCTCTACCATTACACTACTCCACAAGAACCCGACATTTAATAGTTAGTCATTAATGTTTGATCATTCCATTTCTTGATGTCAACTGAAGAAAACAGAATCAACACTGAAGATTATTTCTGGTTCAAATCTCTTTATTTATCAGCAACTAGGCTTAGTGAACTGTATGTGAACTTTATCTATGCTGTCAATGGCAGTTTCACAAAAGCTTAGTACTCAGGGTAACATATTGTCCATTGACATTTGGATTAATCTATGAAAACTGATGTAACAAACTATAAAAACATTAAAGCTGTTTTATATTTTGGATCTCCCACAATTGCAGTCTTTTGTTTTCTTTGGAATGTTTTAGTTTAAATTGTGACATAACCATAACTGCTGATCATTTAATAGTGCTAAGTAGTCTGTCAAAATTCATCTATGCATCAGACATGAAATTAGACATTTCATACAGTGTTCTCTCTCTCTTCCAGTTATTTGAATGTGCAAAGGTGTCAATGGAGAACAACCTCATGATCGCACAGAATATAAAACATAGAGCAGTAGAGTACAGAAACAGGCCCTTTGGCCCACCCATGTCTGTGCCAACCATTCTAAGCTAATCCCATTTGCTGGCACATGGCCTGTGAAATAACTCCGCATAGGCCGGTATCCCTTCACCAAGTCACCCTTTATTAACACAGTTAAAAATCACACAACACCAGGTTATAGTCCAACGGGTTTAATTGGAAGCACACTAGCTTTCGGAGCGTCGTTCCTTCATCAAGTGTAGGAGCGGCATTCCAAAAGCTAGTGCTTCCAATTAAACCTGTTGGACTATAACCTGGTGTTGTGTGATTTTTAACTTTGTACACCCCAGTCTGATACCAGCATCTCCAAATCATGTTTATTAACACGTGCATAGTTTTGACTCTAGCTCAACTTCCTTAGAGACAGCTTTTAGAATGAGCAGAAATCCTGACACTCCTGTTTATATCTGTCAGCCAAGGCTCCCTGATTGGACTAAATTATCAGTCCAATCAGGGAACTCATATTCTATGAGGTCCATCTAGCTGACCTCGCTACAGTCACTACAGTCTGTATCACTCTATTCCCTTCCTCTTCATGTGTCAGTCTAAATGCCTTTTAAATGCTACTATCCTATCCCCTTTGACCACCTCATCTGCCAATGCATTCCAGGCACCTCTGTATAAAAAACTTGCCTCACACATCTCCTTTAAACTTTTCCCCTCTTATGCCCCCTGTTTTTTGACATTTCCACCCAAGGGAAAAGACTCTGACTTCAACCCTATACATGCCTTTCATAATTGTATATGATTCTACTAGGTTGCTCCTCAGTCTGCAACACTGCAACAAAAAGAATCCAAGTTTGTCCAAACTGTCCTGATAGCTGATATACTCCAATCCAGGCAGCATCCTGGTAAACCTCTCTGCACCTTCTCCAAAGCCTCTATATCTTTCTGATAGTGTGGTAACCAGCACTACACAAAATACTCCAAATGTGGCTAAACTAATGTCTTATACAGCTGCAACATGACTTGCCAATTTTTATGCTCAAATGTGTTTGTATCCGGAATCCCATTTGTGGGAAGAACTAGAAGTTACTCTTTCTCCTCTCTTCCTGTCTCTTTCATCAGCCTCAGGAGTTAGTGCTTAGTGTGAAAGCACTTTGGGACAACTACCATTCACTGAGAACTCAATATGGACAAACCTCAAAACAGCTGAACAATTGAAGAACTGGCCTCTGAATTAAAGTATAATATCTCAAGGACTCTACAAACTTTAAAGTGCAACAGCTTTACCTTCCTTCCTGTACAGACCTTTCTGTTAAAATGCACGTTTCGTTAATGTGAATTCACTGTAACGTGATTGCTGAATTAGGGACATGGTTTCGAAAGTGCAAGCTTTTAAAACATTTGTTAGCTGTAACATTGGCAATACTTTGAGTGTTGTTTCTAAAGTGCAATTTTTTCATAATGCTGGGTTGCACAAAAGCACAACCATTGCGTTGTAGAAGAACAATCTGTATGAACACTCATTGACCCATTCTAAGCTTATTACTTGTGTTTCTGCATGTGTTTGGTGTCACATTTTAATGTTGTTTGGATTAGTGAATAATAAAATTCCTCTTTTATTCAAGCATTCAAATGTCTCCCTTATTTTGATCTGGTTAATTTCATTTTAGTTGATGTGTGATAGCTACGTGGTGAAAATATTTGGGAAGATGATAGCCCAGTGCTATTGTCACTGGACTGTTAATCTGGAGACCTAGGTAATGTGCTGGGTACCTGGGTATAATTGCACCACGGCAGAAAATGGAATTTGAATTCAAAATCTGGAATTTAGAGTCTAATGACGACTATGAATCCATTGTTGATTGTTGGAAAAACACCCATCTGGTTTACTAATGTCCATTAGGGGACCAAACTGCTATCCTTATCTGGTCTGGTCTACATGTGACTCCAGACCCACAGTACCGTAGTTAACTCTTTATCTTCTGGGCAATTAGGGATGGATAATAAATACTAGCCTGATGAGTGATATCATCATCTCGTGAATGGATAAAATTACATTGATGCGATCACCTGAAAGAATAACAAGATGTAAGCCAATGTCCTCTCTTCACCTGGCTGTAACAGTATTCATTTGTGAGATAAGACAAAAAATTGTGTGTATTTCCTACTTTGAAGCAACTGGATTAATAATGGAAGAATGCATAAATGATAAATTTCCACTGATAATTTTTATAAATCTATGAAAAGTGAAAATAACGTCTTGAAATAAACACTGTTAGAATGCCTGGATAGATACAATTACTCACATCCTGAATTTAACTGTGAAAGGCTGTAAATGTATTTTAATACAAAATAATTTTATTTGAGCGATATGGACAATCCTGACAAATGAGCTCATGAGCAGTATTTTGATATCCATTCAGCATGAAACATTAAGCATTACTATTGACAATGAACACAAGCTATAGAAATGAATCCAAAGCCCAAAGACTTATGGTCAATGGTTATGTTCTGACAGGGGATCCTTCTTTAGCAAGCCAAGATGCTTCATGTTTGCAACACAGAAAGTATGATTCCATAAAATTTTAGAAATAATGTTGAATTGTTCTGTTCTGATGACATGCTTCTTCAGGAATGAGGAAAGTGTGTCCAGCAGGCTGCTGGACACACTTTCCTCATTCCTGAAGAAGGGCTTATGCCTGAAATGTCGATCCTTCTTTAGCAAGCCAAGATGCTTCATGTTTGCAACACAGAAGGAATGATTCCATAAAATTTTAGAAATAATGTTGAATTGTTCTGTTCTGATGACATGCTCTGACATTGGTTTGGATTAAATACCATCCATGTTGAACCTCTGATTTCATCAGTTGATGGCACCATTTATAATGTGGGGCATCATTAGACTCTAAATTCCAGCTTTTTATTGAATCCAAACTCCGCCTTCTGCCATGGTGCAATTATACCCAGGTCCCCAGTACATTACCTAGGTCTCTGGATTAATAGTCCAGTGGTAATAGCACTGGGCTATCGTCTTCCCAAATATTTTCACCACGTGGCTATCACACATCAACTAAAATGTAATTAACCAGATCAAAATAAGGGAGACATTTGAATGCTTGAATAAAAGAGGAATTTTATTATTCACTAATTCTTGCTTGAATAAAAGAGGAATTTTATTATTCACTAATTCTTGCTTGAATGAAAGAGGAATTTTGTTATTCATTAATCCAAAAAGAATTAAATTGTGGGACAAAAAGCAGCAAATTATATACATTTAAATTTTCCAGCTTTTGGTTTAATGAAGATCTAATTAGCGACCAGATTTATAAGTAGGTTGCCATTAAATTGTGTATTTGCTTGAAGAATAAAGAACAAGTGCAGGAAGTCTGTGAGTATGTAAAATGTCAAACATCCATCTTCTCAAAGGGTTTTTATCACCAATGTCTTGCTACCAATCTCTGGTTATTTTATTTTCTTTTCCTGTTCAAAGCTCAATCTGTTAATGGATAATTTTAATGTTATCTATGCAATACAGAACATCCCAGCTTGAAGGAAATTTCCTTCATTTTACTGAAGACACATTGAAGATGTGCTGAGAAATAACGCAAAGCAAGTGTGTCCTTTTTGTGTTTTTTTTAAGAGCAAGTACCCAGTAGGACAGAGTGCTCTTTTTGGAAGTACCCAAAAATAACCTGTCACAAGCGATGTCCCGCACAGCATTTTGCAAGCTTCACACTTATGTTTAAAACAGTCATAAGAGTAGTATTGCCCAGCCTTAGAAGTCCTTGCAAGAAAAAAATGTTACAATGAGGGGTTACTGTAACATGGCCTTCTGTAATGTTGTGGAAAGCCTGGTTGGTAGCATGTAAAAGAAAGCTTATATTTATGCTAATAAATGCTTTTCTGACAAAGCTGTTTATACAGCTCGTAATTCAAATAGATGTGAGCTTTGTTAACAGCTTGAACAGGAAATCTTTATTTCCATAATGTATGTACAGGAGGTACAATGGGGAACAGTAGAATACTGAGCTTTGACCACAAGGGAGGAGGACCTCATAATGAATAAGCTGATGAGTTATAAATTATTCAACGTGAGCAGAATAATTTTAACTTGGTGTCCCCATAATTATCCACTTAATGACATAATGTGCACCACATGCAAGGTTAATGCACAAATTGGTTTTAGATTTGGTAAAAAGTAGGTGTCCTATTTGAGATTGTCCCTGAGGCAGATGGTGGACAAGGACATTCAAATAGCACGAAGGATATGGTTTTCCAAGTAGCATTTCTAATCATATTGGGGCTGGCACATGGTTAGCATTGCTGCCTCACAGTGACAGGGATCCAGGTTTGATTCCAGCCATGGGTGACTGTTTGTGTGGAGTTTGCATATTCCCCTGCATCCATTTGGGCTTCTTCCGGGTGCTCTGGTTTCCTCCCATAGTCCAAAGATATGTAGGGTAGGTGAGTTAACTATGGCAAATGTGGGGTTACAGGGATAGGGTGTGATCTTCTTTGGAGAGTTGGTGTAAATTTGATGGGTGGAATGGTCTCTATGTGCTCTGTAGGGATTCTATGCGAATATACAAGGAAGAGGCACCAGCTGAAATACTTTCCAAAAAAATAAATGTTAGCCATTCTCATTCAGTTCTAGGAAGACAGTTCAGGTTTAACAGAAGCAACTAAACAGGTTTGTTATCTGTTGGCTTGATCATGAACCTGCACCACATGGAACTGGGGGGACTAACCTTAATGAAGAGAAGTCTGTGACACTATTAATTGTAACATTGTTAGGGATCATTGCTTTCATGTTGGAGATGACAAGTTGCAAGATTAGAATTTATTATGCTACTGAACCACACACAGGAGCAGTTTTCAGGTTGGTTATGTCCCGATCATAATCCAATAAAACCCACAAAATAAGCAGATCACTAGAAAATCCTATTGTCCCTCCCAGTTGTGCATTATTATGTAAGACTTATATTGAATGTTAACATGGTTCAGTTGCTGGCATTCTAGTTAGAAAATCACAGGCTGAAATTCCATTGCAAGGCTGGAGTAGGTAACACAGTTTGACATATTGGTTCATGTTGAAAAATATTGCATGTGTCAAGGCATTATCCTGCACAGCTGGTAGGAAGGTCCTAACTATTAGCTCTAAACTATTATTTAGATGTAAAAGATCAAGTGAAGAAAACTGTGTGATAAACTGTGGATGTTTCTCGGTTTGCTAATACTCGTTGGATGTTGCTGCAAGCAGATAACTGGCATTTGCTAACATAACAATCAATATGCTTCATTACTTCAGTTTATTTTTGATAAATGATTTACAAATACAAGTTTTTCTTCAAGTAGCTGCATCATGAAATTATGGTTGAATCAGTATATTGCTGCTTGAACAAATACTCCCCATCACACCTTAGGAAGATAAAAATAGGCAACAAAATCTACTAAAACCCAAAAGATCTACAAATGCTATAAATTAAAAACAAAAACAGAAGTTTCTGGAAAAGCTCAGTAGGTCTGGCAGCATCTGTGGAGAGAAATCAGAGTTAACATTTTGGGTTCAGAGGAGAGGTCACCAGACCCAAAACATTAACTCTGATTTCTCTCTCACAGATGCTGCCAAACCTGCTGAGCTTTTCCAGCAACTTCTGTTTTTGTAACAAAATCTAGTATCTACTTTCATATTTCACTGCTGCAATGAAACATGCAGAGTGTATGAATTTCCATTGAGGTTCTTCTGTACACCTGCTAGATTAAGTCGTAGAGTTGTTCGGTATGGAAAAAGACCCTTCAGTCCAACTTGTCCATGCCGACCAAGTATCCTAAATTAATCCAGTCCCATTTGCCAGCACTTGGACCCATTCACAATGTTTTTGTTGGTCTTTCATATTTCATTTGGTGTGACCATAACTATCTAGAAGGAAAAAGTAGCAGATGTCTGGGAACACCATTACCTCATATTCCCCTCCAAGCTACTCTGCATCTTTAATTAGAAATGTTGTGCCATTCCTGCAGTGTCTCTGGGACAAAATCCTGGAACTCGACCCTTAATAACCTGTGGCTTTACCTACAGCACATAATGGTTCAAGAAGGCAGCTCACCATCCCTTTTTGAGGGGTAACGAAGGATGGACAATAAATACTGGGCCAGCCAATGATGCCTACATCTCCTGAATGAAAAAGAAACTTACCATTTTTAGCTTATATATAATATAGAATATGTATATAATGTATGAAATTAAAGGCAACCACACAGAAATCATTGGCTTAACAAACTCCCAACTATGTCATTATAGAATTAATTTGTATAAAACACGTGTATGAAAATGTCTGAATCTCTAAATCTTTTAAAATTCCCTTTTTCTCTTTACTAACAGTCTTAGGATACAGTGGAGGCCATTTAGGACTGAGCTAAAGGAACACTCCTTAAATCAGTGGTTGGTGAACCTGTGGAATTCTCTAACACAAAAGGCTGTGGGGACCGATTCACTGAGTATATTCAAGCAAGCGATACATAATTATTTAGATATTAAAAGCATCAAAGGGTATAGGAGGAAGTGGGAAGATGGCATTACAATAAAGGATCAGCCATGACCATATTGTATGGGGGAGCAGGGTTGAAGGGCCAAATGGCCTGTTCTTGCTCCTCGCTTCTTTGTTCTCATATTTTAATGAAATGTTCTTGATAGTATTAAGTTCCAAAATAATCTATGCTAGATGATTTATGTTTCTTTTTGTTCAGCTGTCAATAGCTTTATTACACATTGTTTTTACAATCAGTTTAATTATTAATGCCTTTCAAATTACTATTTTCTCTTGGTAACAGTCAGGAATGGTGAATGTTGGGAAGTATGTGAAATAATTCTATTGAAAGCTCATTGACTAGAAATTCTAATCTTTGCGAGTTCCCGCTGGCCTGTGCAGTTTTTCCAGAATTTTCTGCTTTTAACAAAATGTAAAACTGACTGCATTTTCACAAAGATCTCAACTTTGTGACAGCAAAATTGGTTTTGTGGTTTAGGTCCATGTTAGAATGGATTACATCAAGTTCACACATGAGCCTTGGACTGCCCGGAGTGAAACGTGTGTGATTATCTCCGAGTTTCAAGGAACAATCAACCCCTCAAACAATTGATTTCAATTATGCTGCGGAAGAGAGGGGGGCGGAGTGTTGATAAAGGAGTAAGTTTATTTGCAAACTATCAAGACACAGAGTTTGTTTATGTGCAGGGTACTTGAAATAACTAGCTGGGTCAGTGTCATGTACTATACATGCGTAAATAAAGGGTAACTTGGTGACGGGATACCAGCCTATGACATCGACCTAGCCAAAACAGAGTTGGCTCCTAGAATGAGCAGAACCTCTGACACTCCTGTTTATATCTGTCAGCCAAGGGTCCCTGTTTGGACTGGGTTAACAGCCCCAATCAGGGAACTCAAATTCTATGAGGTCCACTACAGTGCTTAATATGAACTGAGAATGTTAGATTTGTTGCACCAAGGATGAGTTTTTGCAACTTTATTCTGGACTGTGTACCAACAGGGATGTGCCTTAAATTTCAGAGCACACCCTTCCAGCCTCTGTACCATGAATGGAGACAGATTATCAAATGTGTGATGATAGTCAGTTCCAGTGTGCACTATTGAAACAAGAATGAAGTTTGAACAACATAAGTCTGTGTATAGATAAAGAGATTTAAATGACATTTGTTTGTAAATAGAGCCCACTGTCCTTGAAGGAACTTGATGCATATGGAATTAAAATAGTGAAGGCCCATTTTAATTTTGCACACTTTAATTCCTTTCTCAGTAAATGCAACACCATATAATTTTCCAGACATTGCTATTCTGCAATATAATAAAGGGATTTCAATCTGATTCCTTGCCTTGAGATTGTTGCAGACATTTTATTTATTATTATATTTCTTTCTCATGTATTAATGAATATAAAGAAAAGAACAGCAGACTTATTTATCTTGTGAATATGGTCGAATGTAATACAGTTGATTGTGCTATAACGCAGTGGTTCCGTTCTCATGCAATCCTGTGTTATAAGAAAGTCTCATAAGAGCAGCACCATTTAAATTATTGGGGCTGGAATCATGTTATAATCAATACATATCCGAAGTTTGTGCTTTAGAAACAGTGTCCCAAATTCGTCAATCACGTTATAACAAATTCACATTAACAAAACACGCATTATAACAGAATGACCTGTCTTATTTAAAATCATTGCATAAATGAAAGAAGAATTGGTGATTTCTACTGAGTGAATTAGAAAGTCCGTACAAATCATTGAAGAGGAATAGTCTTTTTACCCAAGGATCTCAGGAAATTTTGTCACTTTATGTTAACAAAGAAAACAAGACCATCTGATAGAAATGACCACTGTTCATACCATTGGACACTTTGGTGTAGACTTACATTGGATGAAAAGTGAACACAACTTTTTTTTTCTTAAACTGTTAAAGAACTAAATAAGTCTATTTGTTGTGATTGAGGAAGCTGTTACATAGAAAGATTTGTTACCATTTTAATGATCCAACTAAAATAGTTTAACATGTCACATTCCAAACTGTAAAAAGATTTTTGTTCCAACACATTAAGAACCAAAATCTGTTTGTTGAACTGTGACAACAGTTTTACATCCCATCAGACCTAGATTTTGTCTTTCATTGTATAAAATCAATTTTAAAATAATGTTGGTGACTTTAATCAAAAATTGTTCAAAACTATTGTCAAAAGGTTTGGGTGGGGGGAGGCTACTGCTGTTGTTGGTTTCAACAGCTTTTCAGTTTCCGTCAGCAATGTTTAAATCGTTGCCAGACTGTGTTAATGGAGAGTGCATTTGGATTAGGATGAATGAGGAACCAGGCTAAAATGACTTTCAGATTAGCTGTAACAGATGGAGGGGTCACAGGTGATCAACTTTACACTGCCACATAAAGAGGATGTTCAAGTGGACTTCATTGCCTGTAACAGATAGTGCCAATCAACTGTAGTTTAGTCCCTCAGCTAACAGTCAGCCTAGCTCCAGGCATGGTGTCATTCAAAGATTTAAAACTGCATTGTGAGGCAAAGTCTGAAGTCTATCTGGCTTCTGTCAAGCATAAATTACACAAAACACTGAGACTCAGAGCATTGAAACTTGTCGTCATCACAGAGAAAACTACAACAGGGTTGATCGTTCTAATTTGCTAATTGACGATCTGGCCATCTATCTTATTTCTTGTTGGAAGACTTTGGTACTCTCAGAATAGAAGTTATATTTTCCAACTTTTTAATTTGTCACCACAGTCCCACACTCTCATTAGACGGAGACGACCGGTGGTGGTTTAACCTGAGGGTCACCGCACCTCAGGCGAAAGATGAGGTTGAGAAAATGAGACCTTCACAGTGTCCTTAGCCAGAACGGGAGTTGAACCCATGCTGTTGGTGTCACTCTACAACATAAACCAGCTACTCAGCTGAGCTAACTGGCCCCATATTTCCCAACATGATAACCCTAGCTGTACTCCAAGTAAGTAATATATTGCCAATGAGATGTATCAGGATATTCTCAGTACCGGGTTAATATAAGCTCTTTCCTTCTTGTGTGCAACATGAAGAAGATTTTTTTTTAAAAACGTGATTGTTTTAAATATTGTCTTGGCTGTTTGTTGAGATGTAGCATTGTTTAAAATTGTATTTCTTTCCATAAGAGAAAGGTGAGGAAATTTCAGTTTGATTATTGAATCATATTTTAATTACCTTTGTGATTTTTAAAAATGAAATCACTGGGTGAATAATTGTTTATGGCCTTATATTGCTCATTTGTCTTTGCAATCTTTTTGACGTATTATTCTATTTGGAATAGCTGCATGAAAGTCAAAATTATGACATTTTAGCAGTGAAAGAGTTAGTTTGTTTTTAATTTTGTGAACATAGTAAGTCGCAAGAAGAGTTTTTGGTTAAATAAGTATGGAAAACCTTTGGTCACCTGAAGCCCGAGTGAATTCATGGGATAACATAATATGATTCACACACTGAGAAGGTCTCTGAATGGAACTCAACTCATTAACCTCAAAAATTCACATCAAAGTGAAAAAGGATTAACCTGAATTTCCTCTCTTGATTGTTGTCCAGTGATGATCAGTTGTAAATGAGTGTGTATCAAGACTGGTTTGAGGGTGACTGTGTTACTTTACGTTATAATTATCATCTAACATTCACCTTTGATGTTTACAATGCAACAGTGGACCAATGGCCTCTTTACTCCTATTGCATTATTTACCCTCTCACCGCCCCATTTTCGTGATCCATTTCTACCACCCTCTTTTCTCTTCCCCAGTTCTTACCACATCTCCATGATCTTCACTTTTCCAAAGAGAGTTCTGAAGGACTTAATGTTCATGTCATAAAAACCAAAAGAATTGCTTAGTTTGGTATTCTATAATGTCAAGGCAGTCGTGCCCTGGATTCAAAATCGGAAACAAAAACAGAACTTGCTGGAAAAGCTCAGTAGATGTGGGGAGAAATCAGAGTTACTGTTTTGGGTCGAGTGACCCTTCCTCAGAACACATGCTCATGTTATGATTAGATTAGATCACTTACAGTGTCGAAACAAGCCCTTCGGCCTAACAAGTCCACTCTGACCCTCCGAAGAGCAACCCACCCAGACCCCTTCCCCTACATTTATCACTTCACTTAACATTACAGGCAATTTAGCATGGCCAATTCACCTAACCTGCACATCTTTGGACTATGGGAGGAAACCGGAGCACCCGGAGGAAACCCACAAAGACACAGGGAGAGTGTGCAAACTCCACACAGATGGTTGCCTGAGGTGGGAATTGAACCTGGGTCTCTGGCGCTGTGAGGCAGCAGTGCTATCCAGGTAAAAATAATGACCGCAGATGCTGGAAACCAGATTCTGGATTAGTGGTGCTGGAAGAGCACAGCAGTTCAGGCAGCATCCGAGGAGCAGTAAAATCGACGCTTCGGGCAAAAGCCCTTCATGAAGGGCTTTTGCCCGAAACGTCGATTTTATTGCTCCTCGGATGCTGCCTGAACTGCTGTGCTCTTCCAGCACCACTAATCCAGAAGCAGTGCTAACCACTGTGCCACCCTAAGCTCTGCTGAATCTGATGATGTTGTACTGTCATTGGGTGGATAACATGGATTGTGTTCGAGTACCTGAAAGGAGCAGATGTATTATGTTCAGTCCCAATGTTCTTAGTAATTATGCCATACAAGTGGATGGAAAATATACGTATTGCCACCACACAATAAGCTACATTGTTATTAATGACAAATGCCTCTTCTGTTTAGACACAGCAGTGGTCTACCACTGATCACTAAACTAATCCTAGGTTCATCTTAGTTAAAGGATGATTAAAGATATTGAAACCAGAATATCACATACTGGCACCTGTAGTATTTCAAAATACAACACACTTCCCTTGCACCTTGCCTTCATTTCTGTGTGGAGTTTACATGTTCTCCCCATATCTATGTGGGTTTCCTCTGGGTGCACCGGTTTCCTCCCCTGTGGCAGGTAAGGGTGGATAAGCCATGCTAATTTGCCAATAGTGTCCAGGGTTGTGCAGACTAGGTGGGTTAGCTATGGGGAATGCAAGGTTTACAGGAAATAGGTGGGTCGAATGGTCTGCTTCCACACCGTAGGGATTCTATGGGAAGTTTTGTTTACACTCAAACTTCAATTTTCTTGCATACCCATCTAAAAAAATCAACTTAGTAGGTGGAACTATATTGCCTAAATGTCTTTTATTTGCTTTCGCTCTGGCTCCGGGGTATTAGAATTTGCATCACTAACTCATAGGGAGGGGATGGCCGAGTGATATTGTTGCTAGTCTATTAATCTGAGATGCAGGTTATAATCCTGCCACAGCAGGTGGTGGAATTGAATTCAATTATAAATAAAATCTGAGATTAAGAGTCTAATGATGACTACAGACGTTGTCAATTGTCATTTAGGGACTTTTCTTACCAGGCCTGGCCACATGTGACTCCAGACATGAAGCAATGTAGTTGACTCTTAACCATTGGCAATTGGGAATGTGCGATGAATACTAGTTTGTCAGCAAAGCTCACATCTTGTGAATGAATAAAAAAAATGGTGGAATTTGAGCTCAGTTTAAAAAATCTGGAATCAAGAACCCAGTGATGACCACTGTCAGTTGTTAGAAACATTTATTGGGTTAACTAATGTCTCTTTATAACTCTAATATAACTCCACACCCACAGCAATGTGGCCGACTCTTAACTATTGGCAACTAGGGATGGGTACTAAATGCTGGCCAGTCACATCTTATGAATGAATAGAAAAATAATGGGTTAGCAATGGGCACTTTCTGAGTATCTGTGAAGCATAGATGTGTTTTTAATTAAAAATGTGCAAATAATTTTAACTTTTGATGATTGCGTAAAACAGAAGTGTTGGTTTTAAACAGTTAGTACCTGAAAGTGCTAACTAACATCACATGGCAAATTCCATCCATCAAGTTTTACAGGACAGTTCCTGGGTGGAGCCAGCCAATGTTCTAATTCAGTGTTCTAATTCATAAATGCTATGTCAATGTGGATAATGGTGTACTTATTCTTAGGTATAGTCTGAGGTCTTACAAGGGACTGATATGTAACTGAAATATATTGTAACTAGCTGTTAATGCCCTGCAATAAACCTATTTCATTTATTAAGACTGAGAATCACCTTTGCCAAGAATTTTGGATCCAGTATCTAAAGGTAAGAATCACCATAGTCCTACCAGATCATTGGGCTGCCCTCTTATTAGAGAGAGATGATCGGTGGTGGTTTAATCTGAGGGTCGCTGTGCCTCAGGTCAGGGTAGAGATTGAGCAGTTGAGTCCCCCGTGGTAACCTCAGATGATGCAAGAATTGAACCCTAGCTGTTGGCATTATTTGGAATTACAAGCCAGCCACCCAAGTTATTCAACCCCCTAACAGTAAGAGTTATACTAATAAGAGGGATTGGTGACGGTGAAGCTACCTGAGGTTTCTCTGATGTTTCAGGTGGGCATGCCCACAACATATTGGCCATTATCCTGTGAGTATCACTCAATGAGTCACGGCTACAGTGAAGAAGTGGAAATTGTCAGGCATGTTTAAGAAGCTTTTCCAAAAGAAACCAACATTTATTACTAGTGAGCAGATAGGAGTCAACCACATTAATATAGGTCTGGAATCACATCTCAGACAGACAAGGTAAAGGTGCCAAAATCCTTAAAAGGGCTTGAGATGGTGAATGTTGAGAGGATGTTTCTCCTCATGGGAGAGTCTATGACTGGAGGGCATTGTCTCAGAATAAAGGGGCACCAATTTAAGACTGAGATGATGAGGAATATATTCTCTCAGAGGGTTGTGAGTCTTTGGAACTCCTCACCACAGGGAGCTGTGGGGGGCAGAGTCCTTGTGTATATTTAAGGCTGAGATAGCGAGATTCTTAATCAGTCAGGGAATCAAGAGTCTACGGGGAAAAGGCAGGAAAGGAGTGTTAGACTGAAATGAATGGCAGAACAAGTTCAAGGGGCCAAAAAGCTGACTCCTATTCCTCTTTCTCATGGTAATACATACTGTGCTGATAACAGCACTTAGTTGGTCAAATATACAAAATGTACAGAAGAGCAACTACAACCATATTGGATTGGGCTTCTCCTCAGGTGTGCCAGACACATGCTGAAATGACACAGAAAGCTTACAACGTTTATATAAGAACCCAATGCTGGGCATGGTGACATATAGCTAGATAATTCCACTCCTGTGCACCACTTACCATGTGATAAACATGATTAGATTACATTACTTACAGTGTGGAAACAGGCCCTTTGACCCAACAAGTCCACACCGACCTGCAACCCACCCAGACCCCTACATTTACCCCTTCACCTGAACTGCACATTTTTGGACTGTGGGAGGAAACCAGAGCACCCGGAGGAAACCCACACAGACACGGGGAGAATGTGCAAACTTGACACAGTGAGTCAGCTGAGACAGGAATTGAACTCGGGTTCTCTGGCGCTGTGAAGCAGCAGTGCTAACCACTGTGCCACCATGCCGCCCATAGGGATACAACTCATATTACTAACATTTACATGAGTGTGGAAAGATTGCTCTTCAAAGAGATTATCCACTTGTACAAGTTAGATCTCTTAACATGATGACTGAGCCCTCTACCCTTTTTCTCTCACTGTCTATTTACATCAACAGAGTCCCTTCAACGCAACCTGAAAGGTGTGCATCTATTGCCAAGATGTGCTAACAAATTGTTTATTATTTACAGTTTATAGGCTGTAACATCAATGGGCAAAATAAATGCTTTTCGCTACTGATTATCTCAGGTTCTTTCATCAACCTTTCACTGAGAAATAGTTGAAAACAAAATCCTACAATATAACTCTAACAGAGATCAATATAGCTGATATTAATAGAAAATCTATTGAATCACAAAGTCAAGATGTGCCAAATCTGATAACCTTTTCGAAGAGTAATACTGGGCATTGGATTCTGAAATGATAGATAATGTAACAGCTTTTAGAGGGACAAATGTTACTGTTACTCCATCACAGAATAAGTCAGAGGATGATTCCTGTCGGAAGTATCAAAGAAGAATTATATTGGACTGAAAATGTTAACCTGTTTCTCTCTCTGCAGATGCTGAGTTTCTTCAGCATTCTCTGTTTTTATTGCACTACTTCCATAACTTTATTTCCACCAATGTGCATTGCTTTTATTTTGGAATTCTCTGCCCTCAGTCATATTGAATTTTACTCACAGATCTGTCCATTTACCACAGACATGCTTCTCAACTGAAGCCTTCTTTTTAAGATACAATTTCTTGAGCTGTTCCCCTACAGCTACAAAACTAAGTGTAATTTTAACCCGAGGCATTGCCATCATTTACATTCTTCTACCCATTTAGCTATAGGTAATTTTCAGGAAATAATTTTCAATAGATTTTAAGGGTCTACTTGCTGTCAAAATGCAGCTATGTGCAGCTTCTGATAATTCATAACATTTATAACTGTACCTTTAAGGAAATAGAAAGTTACATTGGTTACAGTGTGACCATAAAGCTGATGGGTATCCCATCTGGGCAGCAGTGTATGTAAATACATTTTCCCTTTTTTAAGATGCTACACAAAGCCTGGAAACATACAACTTCAGCAGAGGATGCCTGATGAGTGTCACTTTGATAATTTAGTATCTGTCAGAGTCGATCAAGTTAATGAGCTGTGACTGTCAGACAAGATTTTGGCAAATTAAGTCAAATAAAGAAACAAATGCGGGTTTTAATAACTGTGTGTTGGAGTCAGGTCAGTTACCTCACTCTCATTTTGTCCTGCAATCAAATTTGAAAAAATTTCATTTTTGAAATAAAACATAAATAATACAAAACACACTTTTTATGTAACTTGTACAGGGTAACTTGTAATTGCTAATGATATTTTATCACCCTGTATCCAGTTAGAAGTTATTATTCATTTTCTATTTAAATATATGTTATTCTTTAAGGTTATGAACAGAATATTTCAACATTACTGTTTATTGTCTATCATTTAAGAAGTGAGAATCAAATTATCTCTCTTGCATATTCAACAACCACTTAGATATTCACAGCAATGCTGAGATTTGTTTCAGTCAGCAGATGTTTTAAAAACATAAAAACATTTTTAAAACTGCTGTTCTGTTAGCTACACAATATAACCAGTTCACCATTTTAAAAAAATCAATAGATAAACATGCTGCTTGAATCAATTTGATTTACATAAAGAATATATTCGTGTGTGTGTGCGTGAGTGTACACGTGTATGTCTGTACAAACAGTTCAATCCCATTGCCAGTGAAAATGCTGATGATAAGGCTTGAGGAGAATCTGTGGAAAATTTGTAATCCCAACTGAAACCAGGCAATAGTAATGAATCTCATTATTAGCAATTGCCTCTTGCACTTTACAAAACATTATACACTCTAATTCTAATTTCTGTTGCACTTTTCTGCATATAACTACTGTCCCTTCCTGTCACACTTTGATTATGCTTCACGTCTTCACTAGCCTGTAGCTGTCAGGCTGCTTTTTGACTTTTTGAACTTGCTTTCAACTGGACCTGTTTGGCTAAAAACAGCCAAGTTTTTGATATTAACCATATAATTATATAATCCCTCAAAAACTTATTGGTTAATTATTGGAACATTTCTGGTGCATTGTTAATTCCAAATGATATGACATTGATAAATTCCATCTGGTGTTACAAAAACTGATATTTGTCCAGTTTGATTGGTTAACAGAACTTGCCACAAACTCGACGAATTCTCATGTCTAATTTTTTTGGTACAGAGCTCTACTCTTAGAATAGCATTTTTGTCCACTTTTGTTATCATGTTGGATTTATGATAATCAATACAAAATCCTTGCAACCCAGCTAATTCTGACATCATCATGATAGGTGAAAGCTACAATGACTCAATTCTCTGAAGTCATTGTTTATCATCAACTTAATCTGCTCCTTCACAAGTTAATTTCTCTAGATTAGATCCATAAGGATGTTGCTCCTATATCAGCATCATGAAGACCTAAAGACATTTTCTTGGTCTATGCACCCAAATCCATTTATGAAGTTGTAACAGCCCTTGCAAGTCACTTCAATAATTTTCTTGAAAATAAAATATTTTGCTCGCTATCAGTTTGAGCAGCTATATTGTTTGATCTGATTGATGGAAGTTCAATTTTAAATTTTCACTTTCTGAATAATTCACGATTTGTTTGGATATTTTCATTCATTCCCTATTTCTTTGACAATCACAAAGATACTGTTCACCTGACTATCTTCCATCGTATATTACCTCTTTAACACATTAAGTTGACACACCCACTGATTTGTTCCTCCTGTCTTGAGTAGTTGGTCCCAGATTTACACCATTCAGTTTATTTTTCACTTAGTAAACCCTGGTGAAATATGCTTTTAATGGTCACCAGACACCGGCAACAACAGCTAGCAACACCTCCTCTCCAGCAACAAATCTTAATTAGAATGTCAGCCTTTTTATCTGTTTTAGTTTTCACTGTTGGTTGAATTCACTCCTTTTTTTTAAACTGATTCATATATGTTGGGTAATTTTTTTTGAAATTCAAAGTATAGTCATGAAAATATAGATTCTGAGGTTTTATTATATTGGTTCTGATTTATTTTCTGGGTATGCAGTTTGACACAAAGTCTCAATTTAAGATCCATTTGTTACTCTAGTAATTGTAATGAGGTCAGTCAGGTGGACCTTATAGAATGTGATTTACCTGATTGGGGCTGTTAATCTGGTCCAGTCAGGGAGCCCTGGCTGACAGGGATAAAGAGGAGTGTCAGAGGTTCTGTTCACTCTGAGAGCTGGCTCTGAGGGAGCTGAGTCAGAGTCAAGGGCACTCCAAGTGCAAATGAAGGGTGACTTGGTGATGAGATACCAGCCTCTGTAGAGTTATTTCAGTTGCATTCTGTTAAAGAAGATGGGCTGAACATATAATTTTGATTCACTTTGCCTTCATTCTTTTTATTTAATTTTTCAAAAGCTTTTACTCAATAACTGAATTTCCAAGTTATCTCCCAGTTTCATCGACTCTTTCACTTCCTGTCTAATTCTCTGGACCTAAGATCCAGGAACAATGCAGTCAGGAATCAGTCAGGAATCAGTCAGGAATCGATCCAGTTTGCTTGCCCTTTAGCATCTCAATTTCTTTCACCTCTAAATGTTTTTCCTTCATTATCCGTAAAACCAATATTTCTGAGACAGCTATGTGATTTCCCAAAATAAAGTCAATTTAGAGTGATAGAGTCATAGAGCTGTAGACCATAGAAATTGACCTTTCGGTCTAACTTGCCCATGCTGACCAGATATCCTAAATTAACTGTAGTTTTCTAACTCCACTTGTGCAGTCCAACATGTCAATACAAATGAGAAAAGGTAATATTGATGCGTGACTGAGAAAGGATCCTTTGAAAACCAAAAGGTAGCCGTGAAAATAAAAAGTGGTCTTTGAGAATATCTTAAGAGGAAACATAGAATATAGAATTACACAGTACAGAAACAGACCCTCTGCTCCAATTCACCCCTACCAACCAGATATCCTAAACTGATCTAATCCCATTTGCCAGCATTTGGTCCATATTCTTTTAAACTCTTCCTATTCATATACCCATCCAGATGCCTTTTAAATTTTGCAATTGTGCCAGCCTCTACCATTTCCTCCGATAGCTCATTCTGTACATGCCACACCCTCTGTGTGAAAACAATTACCCCTCAGGTCTCTTCTGTATCTTTCCCCTCTCACCCTAAACTTATGTCCTTTAGTTCTGGACTCCCCCAGCCCAGAGAAAAGACTTTGTCTGTTTATCCTATTCATGCCTCTCATGATTTTATAAACCTCTATAATGTCACCCCTCAACCTCTGACGCTCCAGGGAAAACAGCCCCAGTTTGTTCCCTTTGGCTTTCTTCAATAGTAATTTTTTTTTACTGTTTCCTCTACAACCTTTCCATTTACTAAACCATTCCTTAATCCAATTCAATATAATGGGATTTGTTTAACTTTCATGTGTGCCTCCAATTAATATTTTCTCTACCATTGGACCCTCTGAGAAACAAATTATATCATTTTTCAACATCAGTGTCTGATTTGCTCCAATGTCTTTATTAGTTTTCCAGCTTGATTTGAACAGTAAAGGAATATATTTCTTTTTATATAAAATATTCAGAACCTCGAGTGGTCTGTCTCTCTTAATCATGCAAGAATTTTCATTACTGTTCAGTCATCCCTCCCTTCTTGGTACATACGAAGGAAATGTGTCCCCTTTCTACTCCCATTAGCGTTTTAATATCCATTTCCTTTCCTGATGCCTCCTTTTCTGAGAACTGTTTAGACATTCCTACTGCAGCCTTGGTCCTCCCATTTAAAGTGGCCTTGGTGCCAATGATATTAGAAAGGAAGCATGTTATTTTCTTAACACTACATTATAGCCTTTCAGCTTTATTGCTTTCTCTCTCTAAATCAAAATTTTTTAAGCTCGCTTTCTCTAAGTTAGGATTTTTAAAAATTTCTATGTCATTTTTAAAAAAAATGTCAACACTTAGGTCATTCCAACCATAACATTTCATTTTCTAGATTCCCTCCTTCTAACTCCAAACATTGGATTGTGACCTTCTGCATTGGGGCGGCATGGTGACTCAGTGGTTAGCACTGCTGCCTCACAGCGCCTGAGACTTGGGTTCAATTCCCGCCTCAGGCGACTGACTGTGTGGAGTTTGCACGTTCTCCCCGTGTCTGCGTGGGTTTCCTCCGGGTGCTCCGGTTTCTTCCCACAGTCCAAAGCTGTGCAGCTCAGGTGAATTGGACATGCTAAATTGCCTGTAGTGTTAGGTGAATTAGTCAGGGGTAAATATAGGGGGGAGGATTTCTCTTCAGAGGGTTGGTGTGAACTTGTTGAGCTGAAAGACCTGTTTCCACACTGTAGGTCATCTAATGACCTACTTATGCGATCTTACTTTTGTTTCTACTTTCAAATTATTTGCTAAATCCCTCAGTTTTAGCCTTAGTCAATTATTTTAAATAATTCACTGTTTCTTTTCCCAGAAGACTCTTAGCAATGTTCAAAACCAAATTGAAAATTCAATTCATGCAATAAACTTTACCAAAAGTCAACTATTTTATGTCTAGTGCCTTCATTGCCATTTCTTTAAAAAAGACATCAATCTCTCTTACAATCAATGAACTGAGATCCTGACAAGAGCCTCACTTACAATTTCAGCTAATGTTACTGTCCGGACAGGAATGAAATCTAGCTTGCTAGATCTAACTGCAAGACAATAAATCACTTTGCATGCAAATGTTTTGCTAGAAAGAATCAAAGGAATTCTAGAAGGATAGCTATTGGTTACATTTTGGACAATGACTCTAACCAGTCACTTTATACCATACAGCAGGTTGGTGTTGTCAGGTATAAACAGAGCAAAGCGTTTGTGACTGGGAAAGTGTTGACTGCAGGAGAGCATTAAAAGACTAGCAAGTATCATTGAGACACTTGTGCTTTGTGCAACATTATGAGCTTCACGAACCTGTGTGAAGGTTCATTGAGATGATCCCTTTTATGGGCAAGAGTTAAACAGTTTGGGTCTCTACTCATTAGAATTTAGAAGAATGAGATGCAATCCATTTGACACATATAAGATTCTTAAGGGGTTTGACAGGGTAAATGCTTCCTGACAAAGTGGTGGATGCGGGTACAATTACAACATTTAAAAGACATTTAGATAGATCCTTGAATAGTAAAGGTTTGGAAGAATATAGACCGGGAACAGGTGGGTGGGACTAGTCTATTTTGGGATTATGTTCAGCATGGACTGGATGGACCAAAGGGTCTGTTTCCATGCTGTCTGACTGTATGACACCATAAGATGTTTCTCCTCATGGGGAAGTCTGGGACCAGAGGGAATAGTCTGAGATTAAAGGTGCACCAATGTAAAACTGAGATGAGGAGCATTTTCTTCTCTCAGAGTGTTGAGAGTCTTTGAAACTCCTTGCCACAGAGAACTGCAAGGGTGATGTCCTTGTACATATTTAAGGTGAGAGAGAGAGAGCGATTCATGATCAGTCTGGGAAAGAAGGGTTAGGGGGAAAGAGCAGGAAGGTGGATGTGAGAAATGTTGGATCAGCCATGTTTTCTTCTCTCAGAGTGTTGAGAGTCTTTGAAACTCCTTGCCACAGAGAACTGCAAGGGTGATGTCCTTGTACATATTTAAGGTGTGAGAGAGAGAGAGAGCGATTCATGATCAGTCTGGGAAAGAAGTGTTAGGGGGAAAGAGCAGGAAGGTGGATGTGAGAAATGTCGGATCAGCCATGATCCTATTAAATGCTGGAAAAACTTAAGGGATGCTTCTCTTCCTACTTCTAATGATCTTATGCTGTAAGGCAGTGACCCAAAATGAAGCCTTCAGAGGTAAGGTTGAGGAGATTTAGAGTTATAGGGTCATAGAGATATACAGCATGGAAACAGTTACAAAGGTGTTCTGACAGCTCTTGGATGTTTTCCTGGTCAACATCATCTCAAAATAGTTTAAGACCAACTCAGCATCAGCCAAGGAGATAGCCAGCTGTCCCCAAGTAGATTCTTGATAAATTGACAATAATACTTCATGTATGTTATTGAAAGGCCTGAATACTGTTGAGATAACAGATGAAATGTATTTGCAGAGACTGATGGAAGTGGAACAGCTAAGAATTATCACCGTGTTATCCATGAATGATAACTCTTCTAGCTATTTATATTGGGTAACTTAGCAACTTGACAGAGGAACTTGTAACTGAAAACCAGAATGCATGAGTTTTTTTCATCTTTTTATGAAAATGTATTTTTAAAACGTTACTACACAATGTTCAGTAAAACTCAGAGCCGTTCAGATAAGACCATAGGGTATAGGAGCAGAATTAGGCCATTCTGCCCATTGAGTCTGCACCACCACTGATAGATTTCCCAACCCCATTCTCCTGCTTCCTGCTTGAAACGATTGATTCCCTTATCCATCTACCTCCAATTTAAATACACTCAATGACTTGGTCTCCACAGCCCCATGCAGCAATGAGTTCCACAGAGCTACCAGTAAAGCATTTGCAGCAAGTTCTATAAAACATCCATGCTTGGACTGTTAGGTGGCGAGTACACATCACACAAATGTCACACAATAACCATCTGCAACAAGAGAAAATCTAACCACCACCTCATTATATTCAATAGCATTACCACTGTTGAATATCTCATAATCATTATCTGGGGGTGAGCATTGAGCAGAAACGTAACTGGCCCAGTAGCATAAATATTGTGGATACAAGAGCAGGTCAGACGCTAGGAATTCTGTGACAAGTTAATTACCTAGTATCTTCCCAGTTTCTTTCCACCACCTACAATACACAGTTCAGGAGTGGGACGGAATACACTTCAATGGCCTAGACGGTGCAATTCCAACAACACTCAAGACACTTGACACCATTCAGGATAAAGCAGCCCACTTGACTGGTAAACTGTCTACCTCTTTCAAAGTCCTTCCCCATCAGTATGTACCATCTACAAAATGCTCACCCAGGTTTGCTCGCCAACCTCTTCCACACCCACAATCATTACATTCTGGAAGGACAAGGGCAACAGATACATGAAATACCACCCCTGCAAGTTCCCCTCCAAGCCACTCAGCTTCCTGACTTGTAAATATTTTGCTATTCTTTCAGTGTCACTGAGTCAAAAACCTGAAAATATCACTGTGGGTGTTCCTATGGTCCACCGACCTTTTTCGATTATTCATTTGTGGGGTGTGGGTCTCACTGGCTGGGCCCAACATTTATTGCCTATCCCTAGTTCCCCTTGAAAAGGTGGGGGTGAGCTTCCTTCTTGAACTGCTGCAGTCCACACGCTGTAGGCTGATCCACAATGCCTTTAGGGAGGGAGTTCCAGAATTTTGACCCAGTGATAGTGAAGGAACGCTGATATATTGCCAAGTCAGGATAGTGAGTGACTTTTGGGGAGGGGGACCTTGAAGGGGTTGGTGCTCCCATGTATTTGCTGCCCTTGTCCTTCTGAACGGAAGTAACCTTGTGTTTGGAAGGTGCTGTCTGAGGATGTTTGGTGAATTGCTGCAGTGCATCTTGTAGACAGTACACACTGCTGCTACTAAGTGTCGGTGGTGGAGGGAGTGGATGCTTGTGGATGTAGTGCCAATCAGATGGTGTCAAGCTTCTTGAGTGTTGTTGGGGCTGCACCCACCCAGGCATGTGGAGAGTATTCCATCACACTCCTGGCTTGTGCCTTGGGGATGGTGGATAGATTTTGGGGAGCCAGGAGGTGAGTTCCTTGCCACGGTATTCCAAACCTCTGACCTGCTCTTGTAGCCACTGTTATAATGTGGTGAGTTCAGTTGAGTTTCTGGTGAATGAAAACCCCCAGGATACTGATAGTGGGGGATTCAGTGATGGTAACACCATTGAATGTCAAGGAGTAGTAGTTAGAATGCAACGGTTCAAGAAGGCAATTAGAGAGAGAGATGGCACAGTCAGTAATGCCCACATCTCACAAACAATTTTTTAAAAAAATGCATTTATACATAGAATGCCAGCTGGCTGAGTGGAGTCAGACAATCTCTACCTCTGCCATAACTTGCTTTCATATTAGATGCAGCGGGCCATTGTGACACATTACCTGGAACACTCTGTGCTGGGAACTGCAGTGTGTCAGCATTATTCACAGGCAATATGCAGTGGTCCTTCCTCACTGCACTGCTGTCTCCCAACTTGTTCCAGCCTGTTGCAGGCATCTCATGACGCACCTGGTTCTTCATGAAATGTGATGTTATTTTGCTGCAGGTTTTGCTGCTCCCACGTTCTGGTGAACGCTAATATTCAGTACACTGGCTGAAAATTTGTCATCTCCCGGTGGATGAGCGAAATGAAAACAGCTACCACAAAACGTCTGGTGGAATTTCTTTCAGTACCAGACACAAACAACCCCAATGCAACCCTGATCAGAGCAACAAGTTTAAATGGAGCTAAAACTCTAGTTACATCTGAAACGTCGTGCTGAATGGTGTGTCTGGCAAGTGTCATGATGCATATGCATGGATGATGTAATGTTGGGTTGCACTGTCCATATGTCAGTCACTGAGGGGAAAAGTAAAGTCAGTTTAATGACACGGCTGTGTAAACAAGGAAGGAGGTGAAGTGAAGATAATTAATTAGGATCATGTCAATCTGATTCATAATTTTATTGTCTTTGCACTTGAGGCTAAAGAGCAGGATAAAGTTGATATAAGCTTGGGTACGCTCTTTGTACACGACACAATGCCATCTTTGCAATGCTTAAGAAGCCCATTATTTTCACCTGAAAGGAAGAAAGTGAGCACAGTGAGGAGGCTTTGGCAAAAATAGTGCTTTTCCAAAAGATTCACGGTGCGATCAATAAAACCAGCTGAAGCTGGGCATTTGCTTCACCTGCTGAAGAGAGTGCGTTGGTAACAGGATGGGTCTTTTTCTCTCTGCCTCTGGTTTTGTCTATGAATTGTCAGGAGGGGTGGGGTTGTCTGTCTTTGATTCAGAACAGGGATGCATTCAACAGCATCCTCTGGCCCGGCTGAGAGCTGTTCACATCTCCGGAAAATTCAGTGGGAGAAAAAGTTTATGGAAGCGAGTAGGAGTTTATTCACAAGTGTCTGCTGCTTTTCAGAGTCATGACTGAGTGTCTATAAGGGGGCAATCAAGCATAGGGTGGGAATTATCTCTACTGCTTGCTTACCTGTGACAGCTCTTCAAGTGCAGCTAAGAGGTTCATTCACAGCCATGGAACAATAGCTGAAGGAGACAAACAATTCTGAGGAGTCTATCATTCTGTATAGTGTTATCTTTAGCACTGAATAAACCGGAGTTTCCCCATTCTGCCTCATAGTCAGCAGCATTTTCAGAACCAATGGTACTTTCAACTTTCTTTCAGCACTCTCTAACAGGTTCACAAGGGCACGAAGTGCAGTATATAAAAAAAGGATAATAACATCAGCTGGCAGTAACCAACAGCCCAAATGGAAGTGAGCAGCCAGCCTTGTGAAGGAATAAATAAACTAAGACTTTTTTTGTCAAAGACTAGCCGCATAGAGCAGGAAAAAAAAACCTTTATTTCAAACACTCAGAAGATTGAGAGAAACAAAATAATAGAACTTTTATTTTGGCCTGAAGTAAATTAACTGTGTTAAAAGTCTGAAACTGGAGTAGATAGATGATGGCAAGATTCCTCCCAGTGGATTCAGTCTTTTTCAAACATGTGAGACACGGATGACAAAAATGGAAATTTAGGTATTTTGCTTCTTTGGTTTACTCTCGCTTTTTGATGCCAAGAAAATTTTACAAAGCTTTTCTCTTCGGTGAAATGCATGTAGCTGTACCATTACAAACTAACTCATTGCTGTTCAGTGCTTATAAACACTTTGCCCTTGGTTTGATCTGAAGTTCAACAGGAGCTGAAATACCAAGGCAATGAAGAGCTCTCTTAGGAGATGTAATACCAGTTTGTTTTAATGATTGTGTAAGAGTAGAGCTTAAATTCTAAAGAGAGCAGCTAAACTATGTGGCACTAATGTCCCTTGCTTCGCAGATGAAATAAAATAATGATACTTTGCTGCTGGGTAGCTTATCCTCCAGGACAAGCTTCTTAAATTAAATGTGTTTACGTTTGAAATGTGACTATTTACTCAACAGATGGGATAATGTGTAACTCTATTCAAAACCTCTAATTGTAAAGTGGCGGGTAAGTCCTGCTATCATTGCCTTATTCATTTTGTATTTAAAGCCTAATTAAAAATGAGAGCTATGTGTATTTATGAAATCTTACAAAAATGCGAAGGAACACTTTGTACTGTGTATGTGTCCGTCCAATGATTTAAATGACATTTTGAACAGTTCTTGCAGTCCCCTGGTCACCAGTATTTACCTCACAAATGCAATGGCCTGGCCTGTGGGAAAGAGGAATCCATGACTTATCTGAACATATGGTTTCTTAATTCAAGTTAAAATGTCTGAACCCTGTTGCATCTGGTGCCATTTTAGTTTGTTAAAAATGCCACACAAGGCTGTGACTAAAGGAAAGGAGACCAAGAAAAAAATACAGTTATTACACACTCAAGAGCAGTTTTGCGGCTCATTAACCAGTGGCCTCCGTGACTAATTAGGGTTTTGTCACCATTGCTGGGTCATTATACCTTAATTTTTTTGCATAGCTATTCAGCCGTCAAAGGGGAAAAAATGAAGAAGAGGAATAACTTGAGGAATCAGTCAGGCTAAAACAGCCGAAGCCCCCCCACCACCTCCCTCCTCCAAAAAAGCAAGTAACTTAAACTGGTGGAATGATTATTTGCTACAAAAGGACAATAGTGGATTAAAGTGATGCCCCGTTATACAAGAGCAAAGGGCTTTATTGACCAGCAGAAGGCACAATTCTGGGTGGAGCATAATTAACTTTGAAGTCAGTCATCCCAAAATAATGTTGTTCCTTGCATGTTGCTGAAAACCTGGCCTCTTCAACCCAGCACAGAAATGTGTCATATGAGAATACAAGAGCCTGCCTTTTGCGTTTGTGACCCTCAGGCCTTAGTCTTGGTTAATTTCCACCTCCACCCCCCAAAAAAAAGACAGAAAATTGGGAACAACATGTAGAACCATAGCCCTGACTCAGTGGTTCCTGTGTAACTAAATGGGACCCATGGGGTGAGGGAAACACTGGTGTCAATCACGGGCACAGTCACTACAAAAGGCCAGTAATTGGCGTTGGTCCACCTTTCACTTCTGTCCCACTGCGAATGCAGCCCAAGGCCCAGTCTTTAGCTCTGTCACTAACAAGTAAACAATTTATCAGGGGAAGAACTCCTGCAGGTTCCCCCATCATGGACTCCATTCAAGGCCTTTCTACCACCAACCCCCACCACCCCCTTCCCCCCTACCAGCACCACCGCACACAAAATTTACGTATAGCATGCAATTTGTGGCAGACGCACCATGTAACAACAGATTTACAACAGGCACACCATGGAAATGGCTGTGTCAATATAACAACAAACCCCAGCAGCACAGCAGCTGACATGACTGCAGGGAACCCATCAGCAGGTCATTCCACAGCTTGCTATACCAATTCAGCCATTGCTGATAACCGTGATTTGTTCAACAGCTTCTTTTAAGTTTGGAACAAGTTCATTGTTTTCATAATTTCTGGGTACGGTGATTATTTTTTGCTGCTGGGCACTTTGTTCGATTGGTGTTCTTACTCTGTAATTTATTGTTGCCATCGTCCTTTCTCAGCAGAGTCTCACTGCAAGTTTTGGTGACAAAGACAACAGCAGAATTCTGTTGCTATAACGTGGCTTTCAGAAACCCCGTGGCTAGGTTTAGCAAAGGAAAAGACAACGACAGTTTGTCCCTTTTCCAGATTTCATAGTTGTCAGGTCTCCGGCACTGAGCCTGGCACTTTGGCTCAGAAGGGAAGGGGGGAAAATAGAAAAGTGCTAGTGGTAGGGGACTCAATAGTTAGATGGATTGACAGGAGAGTTTGTGGTCAGGAACGGGACTCCTGGAAGGTATGTTGCCTCCCTGGTGCCAGGGTCCGGGATATCGCCGATCGGGTTTCCAGGATTCTGAAGGGGGAGGGTGAGCAGTCAGAAATCGTGGTATATATTGGCACCAATGACATAGCCAGGAAAGGGATTGAGGATCTGAAAAGTGACTACAGAGAGTTAGGTTGGAAGCTGAAGAGCAGGATCAGTAGAGTAGTGATCTCAGGTTTGCTATCAGTGCCACGAGATAGTCAGGTGAGGAACAGGCAGCGAGTGCAGCTTAACACGTGGCTGCGAGGCTGGTGCAGGAGGGAGGGCTTCAGATACCTAGACAATTGAGATGCCTTCTGGGGCAGGTGGGACCTGTACATGAAGGACGGGTTGCACCTGAACTGGAGGGGCACAAATGTCCTGGGTGGGAGATTTGCTCGTGTGATTCGGGAGGGTTTAAACTAGTTTGGCGGGGGATGGGGGGTGGGGGAGGTGGGAAGGTGGGAATCAGCGCCACATGTCTGAGTCAGTTGCAGAAGGGGCAGTGACAGGATGTATTGAATCTATCAGGAAGGTTTCTCACGTGATGAAACAAAGGGATCGGTTAAAGTGTGTCTGTTTTAATGCAAGGAGTGTCCGAAATAAGAGTGACGATCAATACTTGGGGCTACGATGTTGTGGCCATAACAGAGACGTGGGTTTCACAGGGGCAGGAATGGTTGCTTGATGTTCCAGGGTTTAGAAAGTTTAAAAAGAACAGGGAGAGTGGAAAAAAGAGGAGGGGGTGTACCATTACTAATCAGAGAGTGCATCACAGCTATAGAAATGAAGGTTGTTGAGGAAGGTTTGTCTGCTGAGTCAGTTTGGGTGGGAGTTAGGAACAGCAAGGGAACAGCCACCGCATTGGGGGTTTTCTACAGGCCCCCTAATAGCAGTAGAGAGATTGAAGATCTCATAGGTGGGCAGATTCTGGAAAAATGCAGAAGTAGCAGGATCGTTGTTGTGGGTGATTTCATCTTTCCCAATATCGACTGGAACTTTCTAAGTGCAGATGGTTTGGATGGAGCCATTTTTGTCAGGTAAATTCAGGAGGGTTTCCTTACTCAGTATGCAGACAGACTGACAAGGGGAGAGGCCATTTTGGATTTGGTGCTCGGCAACAAGCCATGACAGGTGTCAGATCTCCTGGTGGGACAGCACTTTGGTGAAAGTGATCACAACTGCCTCACATATAGCATAGCCTTGGAGAGTGAAAGGAGCAGTTACTGAAGGAAGATATTTAATTGGGGAAAAGGAAACTATGACGCTATCAGACAGGAGTTGGGAAGTACAGACTGGGAGCAATTGTTCCACAGAAAGGGCACAGCAGACATGTCTTTTTGCAGCAGAGAGTGGCGGGAGCTGGTCAGAAGTGAAGTCGGAGCGCAAAGCCAGTCGGGAAGGTAAGTGATTGTGATTTAAGAACTTACCTCGACGCCAACAGTCTTTTTGCAGCAGAGAGCGGTGGGAGCTGGGCGGAAGTGAAGTCGGAGCACAGAGCCGGTTGGGAAGGTAAGTGATTGTTATTTGAGTGGGTGTGTCCAGAGTGGTTATCTCCGGTTTGCTTCCAGATGTAGAGTCAGTATGGATAGAGCTGAAAAATTCTAAGGGTAAAAATACCCCCTTGGGAGTTATCAACAGGCCCCCAAACAGTAGGGTGTAAGTTAAATAACGAGCTGAAATTGGCCTGTCGCAAAGACGTTACTACAGTTGTTATGGGGATTTCAACTTGCAGGTAGACTGGGAGAACCAGGATGGTATTGGACCTCAAGAAAGAGACTTTGTGGAGTGCCTCCGAGATGGATTCTTAGAACAGCTGGGGCTGGAGCCTACCAGGGAGAAGGCAATTCTGGATCTGGTATTGTGCAACGAACCAGAATTGATCAGGGACCTCGAAGTGAAGGAGCCATTAGGAGGTAGTGACCATAATACAATAAGCTTCAATCTGCAATTTGAAAGGGAGAGAGGGTACAATTGGTAGTGACAATATTTCTGTTGAATAAAGGGAACTATGGAGCTATGAGGGAGGAGCTGGCCAAAGTTCAATGGTGCAATACCTTAGCAGGGATGACAGTGGAGGAACAATGGCAGATATTTCTGTGTATAATGCAGAAGATGCAGGATCAGTTCATTCCAAAAAGGAAGAAAGATCCTAGGAGGGGGCAGGGGTGGCCGTGGCTGATGAGGGAAGTTAAGAAACATATAAAGT